>NC_136812.1:30616794-30734294 GCF_951216825.1 Electrona antarctica
CTTATCGTAATGCAAGATTATTCTTATTTTGACTAAAAGCAAAAATAAAAAAGGATTTCCAATCAGACGGACCTTTTCCCCCGATTCCGATCTTTTGAAAATCACCCGATCGGCCCCGATTTCCGATCACATAATCGGATCGGTCCAACCCTATCATGAACCAAGCGGACCTGTGAGTGTGCAAATGGAACCAAATGGACCCTTATGGATCCATTTGGTTTCATTTGTACAAATGAACACTGGTGACCCAGCAATATTAAAAATCGTATATCAAATGGGGGGTTCTGTGTCCTATATATGCACTGGTACATGTAAGCACAGTATAAGCCCAGACACGTCTGTCTGGTGGTCTGGTTGATGTAGCATGAACACGAGCGTTTCATGTCACTGTATATGTACGCATGATATACACGTGCGCGCATATACAACACTCCTCATCTGTGGTGAGATGTGTCTGACAAGGCACTGACACCCAGACACACGCCACTCCGCTCCATGACGGCGGGACTCCGCCAGGGACGTGCGTGAATACCACAGCTGCCAATGGAGCATCACACGCATCACTGACGCGTTTGATGCTCCAATGGACGGCATGTGACAAGAATGCAAATCACTTAGCCCGGAGGTAAATATGCTCCATTACCACCAGCATCACACAGCACATGTAACTGTACTGTAACACACACACACACACACACACACACACACACACACACACACACACACATAGTGCTTACAGTGTGCATGCGTGTGTGTGTGTGTGTGTGTGTGTGTGTGTGTGTGTGTGTGTGTGTGTGTGTGTGTGTGTGTGTGTGTGTGTGTGTGTGTGTGTGTGTGTGTGTGTGTGTGTGTGTGTGTGTGTGTGTGTGTGTGTGTGCGTGCGTGCGTGCGTGCGTGCGCATAACTTGCGCCATTAATACAATTATGTGGGAGTTTTAAACCGATGTGTGTGGATGTTTTAACCTTTTTTTGGTGTGTTTTGCAATTTGCATAGCCTGTGTCACTGTCATCAAGAGAACCTCATGAGCACTGTCCTTGGTAACTCCTACCTGTTGTCAGTGGGTATACCATGACGTCAGTACTCATTATCAGAGTACTTAGCGTGGATGATGGCAGGCAGACACACCGACTTAATTGGGAGAGTTCAAAGATCTCTAAAGTGGTCTTTTTTTTTTACCAGTGAGCTAATATAGCCCGATGCCTGCTTGCTTGTTCTGGGGAGAAATTGAATTGAAAACCTTCCTGTTTCTTTCAAACCAGAAACAGGATCGTGTCAAAGGTTGTGTCCAACGTAGACACAGGATCTGCTCAGCGAGGACGGATGTGGGTCTTCATCTGCTCAGGGAGGAAAGATGTGGGTCTTCATCTGCTCAGCGAGGAAGGGTGTGGGTCTTCATCTGCTCAGCGAGGAAGGATGTGGGTCTTCATCTGCTTAGGGAGGAAGGATGTGGGTCTTCATCTGCTCAGCGAGGAATGGTGTGGGTCTTCATCTGCTCAGCGAGGAAGGATGTGGGTCTTCATCTGCTCAGGGAGGAAGGATGTGGGTCTTCATCTGCTCAGCGAGGAAGGGTGTGGGTCTTCATCTGCTTAGGGAGGAAGGATGTGGGTCTTCATCTGCTTAGGGAGGAAGGATGTGGGTCTTCATCTGCTCAGGGAGGAAGGATGTGGGTCTTCATCTGCTTAGGGAGGAAGGATGTGGGTCTTCATCTGCTCAGGGAGGAAGGGTGTGGGTCTTCATCTGCTTAGGGAGGAAGGGTGTGGGTCTTCATCTGCTTAGGGAGGAAGGGTGTGGGTCTTCATCTCCTCAGGGAGGAAGGATGTGGGTCTTCATCTCCTCAGGGAGGAAGGATGTGGGTCTTCATCTGCTCAGGGAGGAAGGATGTGGGTCTTCATCTGCTCAGGGAGGAAGGATGTGGGTCTTCATCTGCTCAGGGAGGAAGGATGTGGGTCTTCATCTGCTCAGGGAGGAAGGATGTGGGTCTTCATCTCCTCAGGGAGGAAGGATGTGGGTCTTCATCTCCTCAGGGAGGAAGGATGTGGGTCTTCATCTGCTCAGCGAGGAAGGATGTGGGCCTTCATCTGCTCAGCGAGGACGGATGTGGGTCTTCATCTTCTCAGGGAGGAAGGATGTGGGTCTTCATCTGCTCAGGGAGGAAGGATGTGGGTCTTCATCTGCTCAGGGAGGACGGATGTGGGTCTTCATCTGCTCAGGGAGGAAGGGTGTGGGTTTTCTTTTGGGGCTAATACATGTGCCTCTCTGTGTTGTTGCTGTTGTTGACCTGTCACTTAATTAGCATTGCTAATTAGTTCTCCACATGTCCCATCTGTGACAGGTCCTGTCAGTGGGCTGTATTGATGAATCCAGTGTCCCCTCGTTTGTCTCCTCGTTAGCTCCTGTCTGATCTGGACAAGATTCCACCGTCGCCTTGTCCTCTTTGTCATTGTCTCGTTGTCTGTCTGTCTGTCAGCTCGTCTGCTCGTCTCTCAGGGCCACGGCACCAGGGAGCATGACGCAAGGAGCCGTTAAATGCCGCCATCGACGGTAAACAGCTGCGGTAAACAAATCATGATGTCCATTTCTCTGTTGTCTCGTTTGTCCCTTCCCTCATCAGCACCCAGGGTGTCGTGCCCTTGAGCTGTGACAAAGGCCCGCTATCGATTGGACACGAGCCGAGTGTGTACCGAGATATTAAAGAGTCTTACACACCTCAGTGACTGGCAGACAGGGCGCTGACGGGATGCAGTTCCCTCTTCTCACATAAACAACTCCCGTGACCTCTCTAGATCAGATTATGATCAGTGATTGTTTATGCTGTTTTGACATGGTGTGAAGGCAGAGGTTCAGCATAACATCTGTAAGGTCTTACACTCAGAGCTGGAAAGTAATGTAAGCACATTACTCTCAAGTACAATTTTGAGGTACTTTTACTTTACTTGAGTATTTACATTTTCTTTTTTGCTTTTTCTGCCTTTATTGAAAGTAGACTGACAGGAAATGGGGAGAGAGATTGGCCACCGGGATCGGGAGTAGAACCCGCGGCACGCCGTCAGGATGGCTCATCAGCCTAGGTGCTCAGACAGTTGAGCTAACCGTCCGGGCCAGAGTATTTACAGTACATGCCAAATGTTTCACTCAACAATTATTTGAAAAGTAACTTTTTGATTAGACAATTATTCCAAAACATATATTAACCACTTGGCCCTATTTTATACTTTGGCTATTCAAAAATAGTGGATCTACAACCTTAGAATCAGATTCAGAATCATCTTTATTGTCACATTACATGTTTACAAAAGTAAACCCCTCAGAGCGCAGGTCTCCGTCCGGTCAAGTAGGTTAATGTGGGCGAGCAATATCGGACAGATCCATCTTGATCAGGTGACTAGTATAGAGATAAATGTGTACCAATTTGTGTGATGTTTGGACAAAATCTGTAGGAGTAATATCAAAACAATTGTTTTGCAAAAAATAACCTCCTAGTGAAGCTCTAGCTCTGGCATCCAGGGCGTGTGCATGCACAGTGTCACTGCGATTGGCCCAACGGTGCCGAAGATAAGACAAGGATGGATGGATGAACAAGGTGCAACACATAGTCTCGCCACTCCTTTTGAATTTTCACTAATGTAAAATGTCCAATACAGGACTTTTACTTGTAACAGAATATTTCTACATTCCAGTATTGCTACTTTATACGTAAAAAAACATCGAGTTGACTACTGTGGAAAAGGAATTGAACAGACGGCGTTACATCAAGCTTAGGTTGGTTTATTACTGAGAAATGTATGCAGATTGCAGCAGCAGATTTAGTTTTCCTGGATCTCTCCTCCTCCTTCCCACTACGGTCAAACCAAGCCACAGCCCTCTGACTGTTACCTGGCTCGCCTGCACCTCACTTCCTGCTGCAGTGGCAACAGATCCACGTTCCAGCCCCACTTATTGCTCCTGGAAGTGGGCCAGAAGCAGCTGAACAGGGCATCCTCTGTTTCCCCCACTGTTCGACCCACTGATGAAGTTCTCCTTCAGAAGCTGCCCGTCTATCATGAAACTCCTGTAATAGACACTGAGTCGTGACAAGCCAAGCTGAGAGGCCATCTGCGCGCGCTGGGTTCCGGGAGCTATTTCTGTCGCTGAGCGCGGCTGGTCAGAGAGTTCAGGGCTGGCACCAGCCTCTGTTGATCACACAGAAGGGAGGGAAACACAGAAAACTTTCTGGAGGTCACAGTGAAGATGTCAAGGGTACATGCAAAAGAGAGCGAACGCGTGTTTGTGTGTGTGTTCGTCATGTTGAAAACACATTATGAGTATGTTTTTGTCAATTTAGTTGTGAACTAGGTGTTTATACATCAAAGTACTGTAAAGATAACCTACAGAACCACTTGACTTGGAAAGAAATGTGCCAGATTGAGAGGTTGCTCCACTAATACACGCATGTGTAGAGTACGCATGCATGCTCCCTTTCTCTCTCTCTCTCTCTCTCTCTCTCTCTCTCTCTCTCTCTCTCTCTCTCTCTCTTTCTCTCAGACCGAGAGACAGGCAGATAGACAGACAGATTGGTTTACTCGCACGCATGCACGCACACACGTCACGCACGTGCACGCACGCACACACACACACACACACACACACACACACACACACACACACACGCGCGCGCACACACGTGCACATGCGCACACGCGACTGTTCTGGTCTGATCCAGGAGTTGTAGACAGACAGCCAGATGGGGTGTAAACACAGATTCTGGAGTCACGCAGAGAGAGTTGCCATCGGCCTGCTGAGTGAAGAATGAAGACCCACAGAGACACTCCAGCACACAAACACAAACTCACTCTCACAGGCCAAGGTGACAGACTGGTCACGGTGAGGCTCACTTTTACAGGCAACACCCATGTGCATGTGTGCTAGGGTTCATCAGTGAAATGTGTTGTGCAAGCCATAATAAGAAACAGAGGGCAGGTCGACACCCAGACAGCCCAGGATGGATGGTTTATAAGTTAACAGCTTCGGACAATAGCTTTTCACCTATAAAGCAACCAAGATATATGTGGCACCGGTCAATTTCCTTGACCATCAGAACAAATTGGAAAAATAAAAATAAAAACCTGACTGAATCACTGCCTCATTTTTCCCCCTGTTTCTCTGTAGGCCAGTTGTTTCAATCACAGGGGTGTGACAGACAGACAGGCCGGCAGGGCTACAGGCTATATCTGAGCATCAACAAGGTAATGACAGGGAAAGGTGACAGATTATGTCTCTGTGTTGTTCCATCATTGGATACAGCCTAGTGAAGAATGGAGGTAGCTGTTCTGAACATCAATGCACAGCGACAGGAAAATGGCAATGTCTTTTAATGATTGAATACAGATGGGTGGGTGGGTGGGTGGCTTGACAGATGGACAGGTGGATGGGGGTAATACGGATGGATGGACGCATGAATAGGTGAGTGGATGGATAGATATGAGATGATTGAATTCATAGATAGATGTATCATGAATACAATAAGGGTTTTCGGGTTGGATGGATGGATAATGTGCAAATGGAGGAAACAATGGATTGGAGATGGATAGGTGTTTTGTCACTTTGGCTTGAGTAAAAATGAATTCCAGTACTACCCAGTTACAGTACATGGTCTGCATGTATTTGTATTTGCTAAATCCTCAATAGTGATTGGGGCCATTGTTGGTATTCTGCAGTTCTCCCCTTCATCATTACCTGAACCAGATTGTCATCATTACTTGCCCCGTTGGCCTAATGATCACAAGCATAGCAACAGCACTCACAGAGGCCCAACTGTTTTATACAAGTGAAGTTATTGATATTGTCTCTAATGTGGTGAGTGGGGATTGGGAGGGTGATGTGTGCGACCATGCATTCACCTGTGAATTTTAATAAGGTCTCAGCAGTAAGTAATTGCTACTGTGTGATTCATGCCAGCTTCATGCATTTGGCTGACTGGACTGAAATGCAGTTGATTTAGCTTCACTTAGTGCACAACACAGAGTGTTGTCCCCCCAGGATTTACACTGCACATTTCTCCACCCGCTACTATATGCTTATTTACTGCAACCGACTAGATGTGCAGGAAAGAAACTATGTGGCCTTTTTGAATCAGGTTGATTCATATCCAGTATCAAAGATTTAATGTTGTGAACAAATGCATCTGAATATGTCATGCAAATCTAAATCACACAAATCAAAAATATTTGTATGTCTTCTATGTACCATTCCTTCCCCTCAGACTTCAATTTTTTTCTTTCTTTTGGTAATGTTTTTGAATTACGGTCGCGACAGGAGACATTGTTGTGGTATAGGTAAGGTAAGCAAACCTGAAATGATCAGACTTAACGCCCTGCCTTCTCAGACATGAAACTGGGCAGGAATGTGGCCAGAACCTTCCTAGATTACTACAAACTCAACAATCTCATCAAGGACAACAGACCAGTTCATATTCAAAGGTAATCATTAGAAAAAAAAAGAAATCCACATACCGTAAACACAGAGATAATATTATTATAGATAATATGTTCTATAATGGACTTGTACAGTATGTGTCTGTAATTGACATGTACATGATGCAATTTGTATGCAATGTCTTGTATTGCTATTTGCTGAATTACACTGTATGAAAGCGTATTCCTGCCATGTCAGATAAGAAAGAAATCAATTTTAACGAGATACGTGATACCATATCACGTTATAAATTATATTGATATTATCACGTACGTATCTCGTATACGTGATATATACATTTTATTCCCTGACATTGCAGCAATACGCATCTGTAATGCTCAATGAACAAAATTGTGTGTGCTGTGTGTGTGTGTGTGTGTGTGTGTGTGTGTGTGTGTGCGTGCGTGCGTGCGTGCGTGCGTGCGTGCGTGCGTGCGTGTGTGTGTCTGTTATGTACGTGCACGCGTGTGCATGCGTGCGTCACCAGTCCTGAAGTGTTTTCCCATGCAGGTAATAGTAACGGGAAGGGCAACAGGGGTGACAGAGAGAAAGCCAACAGTGAGAAGGAGAGGAAGAGTGCAGGTGTCCGACAGTAGACACCAACAAACAGACAAAGCCTGGACATTTATTAAATGCAGAGCACCAGAACGGACGCATCCTTCAGTCGTCACCTTCAGAAGCAAGCGCTATACCACTTCTTGGCTATAAAGACAGTTTTCATACATTTCTTCCATGTCGTATGAGCCGGAATGTGTTAACTTGTATGGCTCACAACACTCTGTCACAAGAGCAAGTTGGTCCAGTGTTACGTGTATATCGTGGTACAATTGTACAAAAGTGGAATATTACGGGCAGGCATACTACTCAAAAATCATCTAAGCTTTAGAGGATAGATAGATAGATAGATAGATAGATAGATAGATAGATAGATAGATAGATAGATAGATAGATAGATAGATAGTATACAAATGTATACTCTGATACAATCTTCCTTCCTGCCTGATGCAGAAGAAGGACTGTTCCAGTGTTCAATTAAGGCCTTCATTTTGCAGCTGCTCTTGCTTTCACTAAAATGTGCTTTTACGTAAGGCTGCACAGCATTTGTTTTTCTCTATGCATGAGTAAATATTTCTGACTAGTTTTATGATTCTTTTAGTACATACTTTGACATTGGACATCATTATGTTGTAGCCACTAGGACCCACATCACCCTCTCTTAAAGCAATACAGAATCTTGAAGAACACATAAAGTAGGCCAGTGGTTCTCAAAGTGGGATCCGTCCAGGGACCGTCCAGGGGTCCGAAGGGTTGATAGTGAGGGACAAGATGGTCGTACGGTTCTGTAACTCTGAGACTACACAAATGGAACCAAATGGAGTTACGGTTCCATACACTCACAGAGTTAAGGGGTCCATGGCCTAATTCATCTTGGATTGAAAAGTTTTTAGGAACCACTGAAGTAGACAATACCACATTAACTTGTAGTTTACATGGCAAAGCATTTTATTTATTAAAAATAACGTGGCGGAGTGAATGTGTGAATGATGTGATTAAGAATGGTTCTGGATTTTCTGGAACACTTTTGTATTATCTGGAATGAAATAAACAGATGAATGTGAAAGCTGTGAAAGCTAATTTGAATTTCCAGTGCTCTTCTTTATGTGTGCAAGAAGTGGAAAGTAACTAAATATATTTATTCAGCTGTACTCCGCTACATTTCAGAGGCAAATATTGTGTACTATTTACTCCAATTATTTGACAGCTTTAGTTGGAAGTTACTTTGTAGATTTAGATTATCATTTCAAAATTTAAATTTAAAAATGTATCAATTAATAATAATTATAAGCCCTATTTCATACTTTGTACTTTTGAAAATAGGCAATTTACAACCTCACATCTTGGGGAGCTTGAAAATCTGTACTTTCAAAAGATTTTGACACATTTTTTTAAGTTGGAGGAAAAAAGGTTTCTGAATAGCCTACAAGAGTACTTTTACTTTTAGTGTTTTAAATATATTTTGATGCAATCACTGTCAGTCTGTACCCATTCTGCAAACTGTTTGCCAAAACCACTAGCCTCGGTCCCAGGCTCACTTAACTGCGCAAAACCACTGGTTGCACACAAGACATTTGATTGGTTAGTTCTGGTCACGAGTCACAACATCCTCTGCCTGGGACTTCCTGTCTGCTTCCTGTCGCGTCACGGCAGCCATGACAACCATAGACATATATACATAGACGCCTCATTTGCCGCTGCAGTTCATTGGAGGGACGTGTATCCCAATGAAGGCGGAAGTGCAGTGCTGAAGGCTTTTTTTTTTTTTTAACAAATCTTTATAACAGTCATGACAATATACATTACAAAACAAGACAAACAAACAAACAAACACAAACAACAAAGTTATTAACAATACAACATCAGAGCCAGGGGGGATTAGATTACTAACAGAAAACATTAAAGAGTGAACACAAAGCAACAGTTCTCCGCAGCTTTCTTATTTAGAAGTGCTGAAGGCATTTGCTGAAGGCGACTGCGTCGCTGCCCGAGTGACGTCACTCACGTGACTCCTCCATGTCTCTCGCTGTCACTCAAGTGACTACTGGCCAATCACAGCGCGTCTTTTCCGGGACTTATGTTACGCACGCGGAAGCTTGTAAGCTTCCGCTTTGCTTCCGCTAATGCTTTGCAAGGAATGTCGGGAAAATTGTGCCTTCAATGGTGACACACGCCTCAGAGCCGGAAGGGGCGTCTATGTATATATGTCTATGATGACAACCCCGACAACGAACCAAGTTTAGCAATGGGTGGAACGACACCGCCACAGAAGTCTCTGAAATGTACAGTGTACTTGGATATACAGGCTGTAAGTACATGAAATACAATAGGTTTCGTTTCGTTTTGTTTTGATTGTTGACATATGATCCGGGATCATTGATCCCGTAGCCTGCTGTGTACATCTTAAACTATACCTTCATATCCCCCAATCCTTATGTTCTTATCATACATCATCCCTTTATAATCGCAATCTGTTCTTATCGAATAGATAACGCATTGAGCAAGATGCTGCAGTTATCCTGGCTGAAGTTTGGTTGTTTAGACGTGTTTAAACTTTGTGTATTATTTGGGAGACCTGAAACGACGCGACTTGACTCTGATTTGAGCGCCTTAAAAAGTGAACGTGTAGTATACATGCATCAACGTTCATATTTCAAGTATAAAGTGCTCACCCCTGAGGCCACGGATGTTAGAACTTTCCACGGGCGGGTATTAGCACCCGTGCATTCCGTAGTGTTATATAAAATAACTTTTATCCGACCGCCGGCCAGTTTCTCAGTTTCTTCGCCATATTGCTTTCAACTACGCGCCTCTATCGGCTGAGAAGTGCATTGCACTCTGTTACATTATAACTTTTTGAGAAAATGGTCACCGGCCGGATTCAAATGCTTTTTATTGAAGAATACGGAATGCACGGGTTCTAATACGCACCCGTACGCAATTCTAACACCCGTGACCCCGGGGTGAGCGCTTTATATTTTAAATCTGAAGGTTTATGTACACGTTAACTTTGTAAATGTAGCAAGGCGCTCAAAACAGGGGGAGGTTCCGCCATGACGCTCGTGAAGGACGACGAGCGTCCGTTGTATTTGGCGTCGCATATTATAGTTAGCTGCTGCTGCGCTGCATTGTGTGCTCTTTCTTCCCTAGAAAGGAAATTAAAGTGTAATAATAATAAATAGATGATAATAAAATAAATAATGATCTTAGTGGGATACAAATACAATTCCAATGAGCTGTGCATAATCACACAGTCAATAAACATGTAGGCCTACTGTACTGTAGTGTAAACACAATACAAAGAATGAGCACCTATGAAGATCACTGTTTGTGCTAGATCACCTGCCCAGGAGTTGTGCTACATGAGCAGGAGGACCTCTACATCAGTGTCTGCATCATGGGCCAGTACAGAAAGACTGGGTGTGTGCCTCCGGTATTCCCTCTGCGCTTTCATCACAAAATGGTCTTCATCAAGGTGAGAAAGACATTATCTGGGTTGGCTTCATTATACATCGCTGTTGTCAGGCAGAAACTCTCATCTCCATTGTTTTTGTTGTTGTAAATTAACGCGGTATACTTGATCATACTGCAGCATCACACAAAAGCATCAGAACCACAAGCCCACCTTCTACGTGCTGTTTTTGAATTTGAATCCTGATAAGTAACAGTTTTGGTCATATATGAGGTTTCCAGACAATATTTTTTATGAAGAGAGGGTAAAAAGCAGAGATGAGACGACGGTTTAGATAAGCCTTTCTTTATCCCCAGTGGGGAATCCAGCTGTCATCGCAGCAACAGCAGTAAGAGTGAAACACAGGGGATAGGGATAGTGAGTAAGATTCAACAATCAAAGATTGCTAAGAATAAATAAAGTAAAACAGATTGATGTACAGACTATCAACAGTGAATGTGAGAATGAATACATGTACACTGTCAACAGGCCTTCAACATACAGTTCATATAATTGGGAGGTGTACGTCATCATTTCTCCCATTTCAATAACTACCATTTACCATGTGTCCTTTAGGGAAATAGTGCTTCACTGTTCACTTTCATCCACAATCATCATCACACACCATAATGTTTTGTTTTTATTTTCGCAAATCCAAATTAACACTTTCAAGGTATACAAATAGTGTCCCAAATTGGCCAGCACAAATAGTGCTGGCCACAGAACAGCTACTGTTGAGGGAGCGAAGTGTTAGTTAGCCTGAAAACCACACGAATCTGCCACAGGAAAACAAAGAATCCCTGGGGAGATTGTTCTGGCACTCCTCAGTTTGAATTACATTTTGCTAATCACATTTGTGACTAATGAGAGAGCCCACTATTCAAAGTGAGACCTTTTTACCAAACCGCCCCTTGGAAATAAACCTTCCACACCCAAGCTAGCGAAGTGGTGTTCAGACAATACGAACACCCAAAAGAAATAATCAAAATCGCTCTCAAAATGTACTTAAAGTACCAAAAGTGGTAAAAAAAAAGTGGCCCAGGACCCCTGGCCACTTTGAGAATCACTGCAGTAATACTGTACACAAAAGGAAACTGCTGATTGGTCCGTGCTTGTCTGTTATTCTTCACCAGACTTTTCCAGGCGTAGTTGACCCTGGTGATGTGGCTGAACTCCTCGAAGGTAAGCCGTCTCCTGAGGTTTGATTCCTCATCGCTCATTCCCGAATCATCTGCTGTTTTATGCTCATAGGCTATTAGTTGTGATACTGATCATTAGCTTACAGGAAGTTTGTGCTTTCTCTCCGCTTAGCTGACACTACATCTTTTGAGCTGATTCAGCTGGTACCTCCAGGTATGCTTTCGGATGATGCCATATGGGCATGTTCTGTTCTGAGTTTGTCAAAACAGTGCAAAAATAGGAGCTCATCTTTATGTGCGTGCTTACGTACGTGCGTGCGTGTGTGGTTTCAGTGGGCGAGATTCTGGCCACAGTGGAGGAGTGCACTAGAGACTTCTTGTACCCTGGACCCAGGCTCAGTTCCAAAGATGGGGCTCTAGAGAGAGAAATGCTGATGAAGAGGTCCCCTACCTTCCCGGTAGGTTTCCAATGTTCCCTTCATTTCCGTCAGTCTTTTCTGTCCATATTCTCTGAGTTCAACTGACTTCTTCAGTCGTACTCTTCCTCTCCCCCTCTCGCCTACACCTCTCTCCATATCTCCTTCCCCCTCAATTTCTCTTTCTCTCCTTCCTGCCTCATCTGTCCATCTGTCCCTGCAGATTTCTTTTCCATCACATCCTGAAGCCCCAACAATAATCTCGTTTAGACATCTATGAACACTTGTCGCGCTTTCGTGTTTGTATTCAAGGCTTGGATAGCAATTTAGATGCCTCTATTCACACTGCCAGATAATTTAAACATCACTCAAGCCTTTCTTGTTTGTGCCAATTTGTTGTTCTTGCACAGGCGTAGAGTGACGATTTACGGTTGTAAATCTCATCCTGGCCATGTTGTTTATGTGTGCTTGTGTGCTTTGGTCTCCATCATTGTGTAAATGCATGTTTGTTCCTAATTCTCTCTTTCACCAGGGAATCTCCCCCAAAGTGGAGTTTTTTACCTCTTCTGTCATTGAGGAGAGTGGCGGAAAGGACAGCGGGGCCGTCTCACCTGTAAGTGTGTCTCGTATCAGAGAGCATGCACACACGCACTCACACGCACACACTCCTAGCCAAACAAAAGCACAGGTACTCATGGTAAACATACGTTAATTCACTTCATCTTTGAGACATTTTTGCTTTCGTTTTTTTAATCAATATTATAAACAGGAACTAGAGTAGCAGCCTTTAGTGGTAAGTTATACAGGTTGTTGAGAGTGCTCATATAACTGCAATGTAGCAAACAGTAATATTTGTTTCTAGATCAGTGGTTCTGAAAGCCCCCAGGGGATTCCACAGGGTCCCCAGATAAGTTATTGATAGTTAGGGACCAAATGGACCAGAGACGAAGAGTTATATATTATACTTATGATTGTCACGGGGGGTTTTGTTGGTTACTTTCATTTACAGTTTGGTAATAAACACAGTGGTACGAATTCAGTTCACAACGAACAAATGATTCACTCATGACTTGTTTCAGCATCTTGTTTCAGCACCATGTTTCAGCACCATGTTTCAGCACCATAACAGTAGTAATGGATGATCAAAAGAGGAGTTACAAATTCTTCACAGGGGCGCAAGCCCCTCAGCCCCCACATACATGACGTCACAGAAATGGACCCTTAAAGTTCTGTAACACAGAGTGTACGTACCAGGGAACCAAATGGACCCTTAGAGATCTGTAACTCAGAGAGTGTGCAAATCCACTTGGTTCCATTTGCACACTCTCTTAGTTATGGGGGTTCATGGAATAATGCATACCAAACTGGGGGGGTCTTTGAAATAAAACAAAGTTTTAGAAGTTAAGAACCACTGTTCTAGATCATTCTGATGAGCAGCATCACTCTCAATCATTTGAGTCCGTTTCCACCATATAGACCTACCTTCTATTGTTGCCATGGCTACTGCCATCTATCTATCCCTGTAGTGTTTCAAGGGTATCTGTTCTCTCCTTGTGAATGTAATTACAGAGAGACAGATCTGTGGTTCCGATAGCAGGGCCCTTGCACTGTTCCTGCTACTACACAGCAAAAAACCCTGAGTGTTCCTTTGTTTACCTCTGAGACTGTACTCTCAGAGTTAAAGGAAATGCTGTGTAGCAAGTAGGGCTGCAGCTTCCAATTATTTTCATAGTGATTATTATTCATAGTGACATCGATTACTATTTCGATTAATTGGATAATCGAGAAGCGTTTATTTGCAATTTTGAATAGATTAACCACTTAACCAAAAGTTGCTCAAAATTGTGATAGATTATTAATAGATAATTTTACTAAATCATTGATTATTAATCATTTTCTTGATGGCTATTCAGATGGCTTAGTTTGTCTTTTTGCACCCCTATAGTAGCAAGGTCTTCATACAGTTAAGGAGATCCAGTCAGGCAGTTGGTTACTCAAATTCACATCCTTCCCTCACCTGCATCTCTTCTTGTGTCCTTTTTGCATTGAAAGGGCAACCTGTGCTCAGCTGCATAAAATCACCATTTTACCTCGCAAAGGAGGTGGATTTCATTCTCTCTTTTTCCCCTCGCTCTCTCTATCTGGCCCTCTATCTTTATTTCTCTCCTCCAGTCTCTCCAGAATTTATGGCGTATAAGGCACTTCCATCTATTCTCTTCAATATAATCTTCTCAGTTGTGTGTGTGTGTGTGTGTGTGTGTGTGTGTGTGTGTGTGTGCGTGTGCGCGTGTGTGCGTGTGTGGTGCGTGTGTGCGTGCACGTGGAGGACGGCAGGAGAGCTCTGTCTATTTTCTCTGAGAGAATGTAAGGTACCTTTTGCTGCAGCCCACCGAAAAAAGAAACAATTGTTTTGTTTTTGGAGGGGGGATAAAAGGAAAGACAATCCTTGTAACAGCTTGGCAGTCCTGTTAGTACCTTATGATCTATCGCATATGGGTTGGTGCAGAGCCATATATTTTCCAGGTGCACTAACATAAGCAGAGGCTGTTTGGTTAAATGGGATGTCATTGACACCAAGGCAAATTGTCAATGTGTTCTCCTGGCCCCTTAGGGAGACATGCGGATCAGGGCCCAGCCGTGGCTGTCACACTGTTGAATTTCTCCATTCTCACGGACCTAATGGCGCTTCAACATGGGCGTGCCAATTCGTCCCAAGTGTCCTGTTTTATTATGGATCACAGAATGAAAGCACCTGCTTACAGAAATCTCTATATCTGTAATGGTGGGAAATATACATTCCATCTCTCACAAAGTATCTCTCTCTCTCTCTTTCCTTGGTCACTCTTTCCTACTCATCTTCCCTATACCGCTTTTCTCTCACCCCTCTAAATTGCCTTTCTGTATCTTCTCTGTATCCTGTTCCATAGACATCTGTCTAGTATGCTTTCGCTCATGTCAATCTTGCTGTGTTTCCCCGTCCATGTGCCTCTCGTAAAAAAATAAACCCTTTTTTTAAAGGCCATCCGCCACTGTTCTCTCTCTTAAATGTTGCTTCTTTATTCCTATCAACATAATTTGATAGGAAATGATTATAAGATAATAAGTTTGTATTGATCCCTGGAGGGAAATGCAGGTGTCATAGCAGCAGGCAGTGAGAATGAAACACAGCAGAGGTACAGGTAAGAGTCAACCAAGAAATTATTAAATTAAAATACTGAGCTGTTGGCCCTAGATATCGGTACTGGATCGCTGAATGAGTGAACATAATGTACATCTATCAATAAATGTACAGTGAATTTATGAATGAATATAAATCTATTGCTATACATCTATCAACAGTGAATGAACATGTGAATGAAATTAATATTATTACAGTCTCAAAGGTTCTTAACAGGCATCTGTCAACATTTGGCAATGTACCTGTACATCTTAGTAGTCCATGTGGAAGTGTGCCAGAGTCCATGCAGGAGTCAGTCATTCAAAAGAACAGACAGTGCCAGAGTCAAAGCAAGAGTCAGTAATCCCAAAGAACGGAACACACAGTACAAGTTGGGGTGCCTGATGGCTACTGGCACAAAGGACTGGCCAAGGCACTTTGTGGTGTGCTGAGGAGGGCTGTAGCTGAACGTGCTCCTGGTCCTTGCCAGCTCATCATAGAGGGGGTGAGAGGGGTTCTTCAGGATAGCGTCCAGCTTGTCATCCTCCTCCGCCAGGAAGACTAGTTGTGCTTCAGGGCACAGCTAATGGGGATCACAACAAGCAAACAAAAATCCTCCTCCGCTACCACCTCCAGATTGTCCAGTACGACTACAGAGTTAGCCTTTACTCATCAAAGTTTAGTTTGTTGGCGTCCCTTGTGCTGATGTCACCGCCCACCCGCACCAACATACCACAGCAACGAAGAAGACGCTAGCTACTACAATCTGGTATGTTCAATGTTTGTTGCAAACATTGAAGGATCATGAGCCTCCTCAGTCTCTTCCTGTATAGGGCCTCGGTACAGCACCGTTTATTGTTCACATGTACTCCTAGGACCTTGTAGGTGTCCACCATGTGCACATCGTCTCTTCTCGCTCCACTGTTAAGGCCTATTCATAGTCTGGATTTTCGGTGGTGAGGTGACCACCGGAGCTGTAATAACGTGGAGCGGTGGTGAGTAAAAACAGAGAGAAGGGCTGGGGAGAGCGGTGGTTTGCTCTTCACCGCGGCTCAGTGACGTCATGTTGTAGTTCGGTGGTCACCTCACCACCGTAAAAACCAGACTATGAATTACGCTTTAGACCACTCAGTTTGCTCAGCCTGTCTAGGTGGAGCAGGTAGATGATGGCATCATCCACACCAATGCTATGCCTTCTTAACATTGGCTTACAGTAGGTCCGGTCTTATACTCTCTTGTATTACAGGTCACATATTGGGTGAGGTTTGTCAGGATTTTTTTTTCTTTTTTTTTTTTCTGCCTTTATTGATAGGTTGAAAGTAGACTGACAGGAAATGGGGAGAGAGATGGGGGAAGACACGCGGCAAAGGCCGTCGGGATCGGGAGTCGAACCCGCGGCACGCCGTCAGGCTGGCTTGGCAGCCTAGGTGCCCAGACGGTTGAGCTAAGCGTCTGGGCAGAATTTAGACATTTTAACATGGTTAAAATAGGCACTGACTGTGATGATTGTGCTGGGGTTCTTTATAATCCTGCGACAGCGGAGTGGATGATGTCAGCCAGGTGCCCTGCCACAGAGATTTCTCGTGGTATTGTATGGTCTCCGAGGCAAGCTTCATTTTCTTGTTTGATAAGCAACTTGTAGCTCGTGCTTTATTGGCTCAAGGACAGACCCTCATATTTCACAATACCGTCAGCTGCATAGAAGCTAATCACTCAGCTTTGGACAGGAAAGAGGGACAGACCTTCACTGGCTCTCCACCAGCAAACGAACAACAGATGGAAGACGGAACAAAGAGGACAGAGAAGCCTAGATGTTTTGTCGTAAGCTTGTAAATCTATCATTTTCAGTGAGCAGCACCATCATGCAATGAAGCATAAACTAGGCTTGAGGCTAGAGTGTGAGCACAGAGGAGGGCGGAGAAAAAAGGGGGAAACCTGACTTTGTTTAATTCCATTAAATCAATACACTCTGAAATGGCAACCTCAATCAGGATTTATTTATCATCCCCTTCCTTTAAAAAAAATGAGTTTCAATGCTCCATGATGTCTGTAATTAGCATTTAGATAATCTTTGTTTTACAGCCAAGTAATGCCTCTTATCTCATTAGACTGGAGATGGCCATCAAACACAATTAACATTTTTCCTTAACTTATTTATCTTGGCCCAGCACCGCCCGGAGGAAGCGGGATATTGCATCCGACAATGATGTTAGTGGCCATTAGAGTTATTGAAGTTATTCTGCAGAGGTGGTCTTAGCCATGAGGGCCCTATTGTTGTTAACACTTATGCTGCATGAATTAGCTAATGGTTTAATGGTGTCATCGAAAGAAAACAAGTCTGTATAGAGGCTGAGAGCAATAATTGGCTTAATGGTTGACATATCTGCAGTCTACAGAAAACTTTAGACGTTGAGACTAAAAGCTGCATATTGCCTGGAAACCAGGTGAATCTGCCAGCTCAAATTTAATTTAATTTGCATTTGTGTATTGGTCTGGCAATGTCAGTCCAGCATAATTGTCTCTGTGTATGCCTCCCAAATAACCTAAATCAGAGCATATGTTGTCAGATCATGCTGACAAACTGGAAGAAAATGACGTTATTTTGTTGTCTCATGCCAGCATTGTTGACGCTCTTTCTCTTTTCCTTTTGTCCATTTTTCTTTTCTCTTCAGACTGACTGTCTCTCTCCAGTGAGGGCATCTCCATCCCTGCCCAGGCGGAGCTCAGAAAAATGTCCACCATCATGCCAACAGCATAGCAGAGAGCATGATGGCAACTGTAGTCCACAGGAAAGCAGGAAGGAAACTCTTACTAATACCGAGGCTAAAAAGACATGGTCGTGGTAGGGCTGGGCTTTATCAATATTATATCAATACTGTGATGTGAGACTAGATAATCGATAATCGATAATCGATTTTGCATAATATAATATAATATAATATAATATTGTGATATGACAAGTGTTGTTTTTTCTACCTTATATATATCTAAAATATGTATATTATATATAAACATAATTGCGAAAGTTGCCAACCTACAAGCTACACAAACCCTAGCCGACCAAGGAGCTTGTAGGTTTTATTGTCACAATATCGATATGAAGGTATTTGGATATATATCGTACTCTCTGATTTTGTCCATAGCCCTAGGACGGGGTCTTCTACGGACTCTAGCTACCAGCAGCCAACAGTAGCCTCCAGGACACGAGCGCTGTCACCCTACACCCACCGCAGAATGTGTGAACTGTCAGAAGACGCCAGGCAAAGACTCAGACATCTCCAGCTGGGGCCTCATCTTTTCAAGAAGGAGACAGAGAGCCAGACACCATTCCTGGTTGGTAAACGTTTAGCTCTGAATGACGTTTTTCCGAGCTGTACAGCGATAACACTCTAAAACGCATGAGTTTTTTCAAATCCGAAGAGAGCCTCTATATGCCAAAGAGTGTGTCCCTAGAAAGGAACCTGGCTGTGGGCATTCCCCTGTATTTTCAAACGGTATTATACAGTCCTAGTCCCTAAAGATTCCTCGAAGCTGTTGCACTTGTTCTGGTAAATGATAGAGAATTTTAAACTTGGATCTTTTTACCTATGTACACACACACACACACACACACACACACACACACACACACACACACATACACACACACACACACACACACACACCGGGTGTAGAGGTCCTCCAGACTGGGCAGCTCACACACGGTGATCCTCTCTGCAGTGCGGACGACCCTCCTCATCGCCTTGGTTTCTGTCCGTGCAGATGCCGTACCAGGATGTGAAGCTGCCCGTCACGAGGATCTCTATTGTGCCTCTGTAGAAGTCTCTGATTGTGTCCATACAGGCGCAGTTGGGCCTGTTTTAAGACTGCAGTGACATGGCAGTCCTAGGTCAGGTCCTTCTCAATGTTCACCCCCAGGTATTTGAAAGTGTCCAGTTGTCCACCCTTTCCACCACTGAGCCATTGATGGTTGGAGCTCATCCTTCTTTTTCCTGTAGTCCACCACAGTCTCCTTGGTCTTTTTGCCGTTCAGAGGTGGTTGTCTGTGCACCACTGCTCCAAGGTGGCCACCTCCTCCCTGTACTGTAGGCCGACCCGTCGCCGCCGGAGATCAGACCCACCACTGGCGTGTCGTCAGCAAACTTCACCACATGGTTTGACTTCTGTGTCGCCACACAGTCGTAGGTGTACAGCCTGGAGAGTGCTGAGGACACACCCCTATGCTGAGAGTTAGTGTGTAGGACGTACGACCATCCACTCTTCACTGTCTGGGGGCGGTCCGTCAGGAAGCTCTGAATCCAGTTGCACAGTGATGTGTTCAAGCCCAGGTCTCGGAGCTTGCCATCGAGCCTGGAGGGAATTATGGTGTTAAATGCGTTGCTATATATATAACAGCATTCTCACGTAGGTGCAACTTCCCTCCAGGTGGGAAAGGGCTGTGTGCAGGACATGGGCGATGGTTCTACTTCTGTGCTCCTGTTTGCTCGGTAGGCAAACTGCAGGGGATCAAGGGGATGCAGGGGATATCTGGCTGACTCGCTAGCAACATTAGAAATCTGTCTTGACCACATCGTCCCTGTTCAGTGGCAAACTCAACATGTTGGGACTTGTGGATTGTTGCCAAAGATTTAGTGTAGAGGAAAGAAGAGGGGGCCTATTATAGAACCCTCGGGGGCTCCTGTCAACTATAGGGTTTAATTTATTTAATCTGTGACTGCACAGATGAAATTGGAAAGTGTTCACTCTTCATTCACTGGCAAGCTGAAAATATGTTGCATTTGAATGTGAATCCGATGACAGCAAAGGATAGCCTTGAAATTAAATGTATCTACAGCAGTGGTTCTAAAACTTAATTTTATTTCAAAGACCCCCATAACTCAGAGAGTGTACAAATGGAAATTGTACTGTCTCAGAGTTCCATACCTGTGAGAGTCCATTTGAAACCCCCCAAAGGAACCCTCGATGTCCCTGGACCACACATTGAGAACCTCTGATCTATAATATGATGCTCTATTTTACTTAATGGTGCTCTTCAAATTGAATCAAATCTGGACGTATGACTATCAAATCAATCCACCATGATGCACTTATTAAACAAACTGGTTGCGTAAAGGTGTGAGTAGTTTGCCATGTGATATACCTGTACATGGATCCCACTTACTATAGAATACAGCCGATAGAGCATGTCTTTGTCTAAGCACCCCCTCCCCCCCTTCTGGTTTCCCTCGGGGGATCCCTTAGCCACAACCTTGGTGATTAAGAGTCGAGCTGCAATTAATACATTGTTACTTAATGGAGTAATTAAGTATTTCGGCCCGGTGTTCAAAGTGCGTTCAAGAGCCTTGCCTCTTGTGTTTGTGTGCCATGGGTAGACAATGGCCAAACAACAATAACATATTTCCAAATAAAAACATGTTGACGTGACACACAACGTGGTACGTCAGGCTTTAGGTGAAGAGGTGCCCACATAATTTAGGGTTGCCAACTACAATACCTGAAATTCTAATAAGGGACACCCACCCTGGCCCTGAAAAAGATAAAATCTCTCTATACATGCACAGTTTTTGTATGTTATTACAAGTTACAACCTGTATTATGCATGTGAGCTATTTGAACTTGTAAGCTGTGTGTCATTGATTGATTCCCTTATTATTTCAATGAGAGACACATCTTTTAGGGACGATTCCTTATTTCAAGAGACGGTTGGCAACCGTACCACATATCCTGGGACTGTCCAACTACTGTCATTCTTTCTCAAACTGGCTGAAGGGACTGTATGAGATACGTGTCATTGCAAGCTAAATAAGATGAATATAACATCCATTTTGTCTCTTGAATTAATATTTTTTCCTGATAGATTAATCTAATTATTGGGTGTTTTGGTGTTGACTTTGATTGATTGATTGATTGATTGATTGATTGATTACCTGCCCCACCAGGTGTCTCTTTGCAGCAGTGTCTCTGTGACAGGGACTCCTTCCTCACAGCGTCTATCCACTCCTAAAACCAGTAGCCTGCGTCACAGTCATTCCACTGGTGTCACAGCTGAATGCACAGGTAAGGCTTATCTGACACACACACACACACACACACACACACACACACACACAGACACACACACACGCTCACGCAGATCTACACACAGATCTCCCAAGCATACACACATGGTCAGCCAATATAATATGTACTCCAGCAAAATGCAGTTTCTTCCACAGCCCAGTTTGTACAAGAAAATGAATATTTTATAAGCAAAAAGAATTGTTGCACTTCACAGTTCTCCAGCGCCTCTATCTCTCTCTTGTCTGTCCTCTTGTCTCCCCCAGATTCCTCTCTCCTGGGGACTTACAGACCAAGAATAGCTAAAGTGAGTTACAGTATTTCAATGTCAAGAGCCATTCTTGTCATGTTGTTGTCTCAAAACGTATTAAAGTGCTATCTATAGCCTACTGCATATTTCATGTACATTTAAAACTAGTTTATACAATGACGCACCTCATCCCCTAACCTAACCATAACCGCAAGCACGGGAGCAGACGCTAGTCCATGCGGACGCATGTCCGACTAATGCTCCGTCGGAATTACATGCGGTCCCCATTAATGCATGGTGTTTGCACATATTGTCAAGGAGAAAAGGGTCACATGGTGCTACAAATAACTCTTAAATGTTTGTTTTCAACTAGCATGGTGCACCTAATAGGTGGACGGGCTGTTGCTAGATAGTAAAGTTGTTTGCAGGAACATCATTATTTGAAAGACAATATTTTCAAACAAGAAAGACATTTATTATACTGTTGTGAAAGACATTGCTTAACACCAGTGTTGATTTTGACAGCAAAAGTTTTAATCTTAAATATATTTTAGTCTTTTGAAAAAGAAAAATCCATTTAGTTTTAGTCAGATTTTAGTTACGTGAAATGTTTTATGGGTGTCTAGATTTTATTTTTGTATTTTATTTAGAAATTTAAAGGATAGTCACTTGAGATGCAGCAACTCGTTTTCAAGGGGGTCCTCAGAAAGTAGTTGATTTAGTCGACTAATATGTATTTTGGAAGGCCTTGATAGCGTGGTAATGCCGATTTATACTTTGCATTGTGCCGTAAATAGCAGATCTCCAAGCTCACGACATGTCGTGCTGCAACACGTTGTGAGCTTGTAGATCGTCTATTTTATTTTAAAATGGCTTGTCTTTTAGTTCTACTGGATCGCTGGTGCTACAATGTGGTAAAAATAGATCATATTTATTTACTTGCTAATAACCATTTGACTTCAGACTTGGTGGCTTTATAGTGTTCTCAAAGTCCGCTCCCCAATTAGATGATTGATATTTAGGAACCAAGTGGATCTCTTGCGGGTCTGTAACTCTGAATGTGTGTAAATGGACCCTCTAAGACCCCTCTCAGACACAGAATGTGCAATGTGCAATCCAAATGGACCTGTAACGTTCCATTTGCACGCTCTCAGAGTTATGGAGGTCTGCGGCCAAATGCATACCAACCTGGGGGTCCTTGAAAACAAAAACCTTTGAGGACCACTGTATTATATAGTACAGCTCCAAATGTTTCACTTCTAATTGTTGTTTCAACCTGTTTTCCCAGTCAGGGCGAGGCTCCATGAGGACCCAGTCATCTCCGGGGAAGTCATCCAAGCACAAAGCTCCTATTAGAACCCTAGTGAGAGACACTTCTTTGGCCCAGTCCACGCCTGGGACGTCCAGTTCAATCCTCAGCAGCTTCTCTCTAAGGGAACGGTAAAGAACCAGGGATAACTAACACTCCGGTTCAGTCTCTATCCTTTTATTACTCTATGGTCATGACCCAAGGAATCCATGGAAAAGGACATTTTGATTTTACGACTTAAGGTTCAAGAGTTATAGGGAAAAATGCAAAGTGGGCTGTTATAGCGCCACCATGAGGCCGACTAATTCCTTTTCAATTAATTTTCATAATTATTATGAACCTCCCCCCAAGTCTTGTAAATATGGCGCTTACGGTCTCCAAGGAAAAAAATACTTGAATTGGAGCCTTAATTAGTCTTCGATCTTCCCATTATAAGGGAGAACTAATTAATGAATATCAATTAAACTATACAACATATCTCTTAGCAAAATACGAGCACACGATTCCCGATGAAGCCGGTCGATTTGACATATTATGGCTCAAGTGCGTGCTACCAAAACTTTGGGACAAGTAGCGTGCCAAAGTATCGCTGATTTACAATAACAATAGTCTGGTTGCCCCATTAGGGCAACCACACTAACTATTTTTTTAAAAGAAAGAATACTGTGGCTTTTTTAGTGTTTTTTTCCCACAGTGCTAGACGTAGATTTAGGTCAAGTCTGATCCAACGGTTAAGTGCGGCAATTTACACAGCCGTTGTTTACTTGCTTACTTTATTTGCACTGAAAAGACTGTGGCTGTTTTGGAAGAATTAATTAATTTTAATAACTATTTGGGGGCCCACTTTCAACATGCTCACGGCCCACCAGCGCTACCCAGCCCACAGGTTTCAACATGCTCACGGCCCACCAGCGCTACCCAGCCCACAGGTTTCAACATGCTCACGGCCCACCAGCGCTACCCAGCCCACAGGTTTCAACATGCTCACGGCCCACCAGCGCTACCCAGCCCACAGGTTTCAACATGCTCACGGCCCACCAGCGCCACCCAGCCCACAGGTTGGGAATCGCTGGTCTAGAACAGTCTGTTAAACTACCGTTCCAGAAAGTTGAGTCATTTCCAAAACATTGAGTGAAGTGACAGTCAAGTAGTTTAACTTTGAGATATATCTGTCCATAGGTTTTCATGTTACTAATAAGGTAAACTGAACATAAGTACTTCAGTACGAGTAATGAAGAATCGCTTAAAAACATATTATTTTCACTATATGTATGAACTGAATAGAACTGAAAAAAATAAGTTTTTTTCATAATCGACTAAATTGAAGTTTAATCATTGTTGTGCAGAGTGGTGCAGAGTGGATGTGGCATGCACCTTAACCGCTAGGCACGGCACCCACATTATTTCCACTAAAATCAATAATCTTTCATACTGTAAGTAATGAGTGTAAAGTTGGACTTCACTCCACATAACTTACTTTCATTCTCGATTTCTTTTTAGATTATTTATTTATTTTACTTAACGGGAGTCGGGAGCAAAAGTTCCTGTCTTTTCTGATCTGTGGTGTAGGTATAGGTAGTCTCCACTCCATGCAGGTTAGATAAAAGGCAATGTCTGTAAAGTATAAATCAACACGTTTAATCTATCTGTGATCTCCTGAGCGCATCAATGGATGTGAACATCTGAAGAAGAGCATCACAGTTTGTTCTAGCTTTGAAATCCTCATGTTCCATCTAAACTCAGGCCTAAGCCAAAAAACAAACCTTTTTTTGGGGGGGGGGGGGGGGGGGTGGAATTCACCTGGAATTTGTCCTCATCTGCCTGGGTAAACCATTTGTTTGTTCAAAAGATCTCAAAGGATTTGTGTGGTTAAAAAAAAAACATTATTTCTCAATGATTTTCCAATTATATATTGACAAATATGGCCCTGTCATCATGCGGTGCTAGCCGTGCACTGTCGAGTGGGTGTGCTTGTGCGTACACATACGCATACACCTCTAATCTTTAATGTTGATCACACTCGACAGGCACGATGAATTCCCAGCCACCTCTCAAATTATGGGAGCTGATGTCTTGTCATGTTTGTTCATTACTTAGAAAGGAGGGAAAAGAGAAGGGAAAACAAAGAGGAAAATGGTATTGATTTGTGCTGCAGTCTGAGCCCTGATGCATTTGACCCGACGCACACTTTAATACATTCTGAGAGACCTTGTCATCGATCGCGGCAGCTGCAAGTTGAACACACCGATGGGACCGATGTTCTGTTTTGTTTGTTTGTTTGCTCTACCCAGCCTCCGCCCGTTCCCCCCTTTTCTCAGTCCATAAGTAAACATTAAAATCAATAGACAATTTTAAAGTGGAAAGTAAATTGTAGGAAATTAATGATACTTCTTTCTCAATTGGAAACGCGACAGGAGTTGCGAGGTGGAAGATTAGAGCGACCCTAGTAGATTCCCCCAGACAGGGAGAGGGACACGTCTCGCCGTGACTCTAGGATAGAAAAAGAAAATGACAGACGCCAACAGCAACTTTTGCCCCATATGCCCCTGACGTCTCAGTCTATTCATGTAGCCAGATGATTTGTCTTTGACTATGTGAAGCAGGAAGTGAATTTATCTGATTATGGATGAAAAGCTTCCCTAACCCCCGACTGCATCCAAGCTGTGGCATCAGTCAGTCAGTCAGTCAGCATCCGTCCACTCTGACCAAAATGGACGTGGACGAGAGGCAATCCTGGAATTTATTACTCTTTACTTCTATCTGTTTTTCATTGCCATCTTATATTTCATGAGTGCCCGCGGTCATCTTGCGGACAGAATACATTTATATTGTGCTGATGAAGGACGTTTCTGCCTCTTGTTCAAACACATAGGCTATTGTGCTTTTGTTTTCACACTCCATTTCGCATACAAGAAGGCCAAAATTAAAAACAATTTTAGTTGAAGTAAGCGCTTGTGTTCCAAACTGCTTACATGTTTTGTTTGACTTTTTTAATGCAGTGGATAAAAATGTGTCAAGTTGTACTTTAAGTTTGGTCGTGACTCGTGGCACTCCCAGCTTTCCTTAGGTCACAGCACAGACTAGTGGACATCCTGTAAATAACTTACATCATCACCATGGGAAGGATAGCAATGCATGTGAACTTTGTAGAACTACACATGCACTAGAGAATTCATGTAAGATTGTTCAATGGTAATTACTTTCTCCACCTCAAGCCTGCATCATTTAAGTGGTTTATAAAACAGGAGCATAGAATCGGTCATTTGAGATTCTTACAGGTTTTCTAATGTTTTCTCCCTGTCTCTCTTTCTGTTGTGTAACTTGTGTTGCCCTCAGGTTCCAAACCAGTTGGTCCAGTCCCTCCCAACAGATCCACAGCCGGGTCCAGAGGATCCTGCAGACCCACAGAACCCCCCAGAAACACCAAGTAAGAAACACCTGTCCTGCAGTTCCACGCAGATACTGACCAATGACGTGAAGTGCATCACAAAGGCATTTTGCAGTCAAAACCAGTCACACTGCTACTTAATGTGCATAGTTCATTTTAGAGCGATGGACAGGAATGGAGTAAACACTTAAGTGGCATGCACTGCATTGCGGATTTTAGTACGAATGAGACACATCTTAACCTCAAGATTTTCTCATTCAGTGACTCAAACCATCTCTTCACCATGTTTTCTCTTTACATTCAAAACCTTCCTAAGTACCTGCTGGGGCTCTGTACACTTCAAAAAGCAGGGAATTGACAGAGGTTTGTGTTCAAAAGCACAGTAGCGCCAAACCACCACACCCACCCGTCTGCCGGGCCACTTGAAACATCCTGAATGGCGAAACGTTGTCTAATTACTCTAAAGCTGTGTGAAATCGGCTGTGGAATAAAGAGGCAGTATAGTGTGTGTGCTCGCGCATGGATGCATGTGTGCAATCTGTGCATGTGTGCGTGCGTGCATGTGTGTGGGAAGGAGATGTAAGCTGCAGCTGTTGAGGACTCATCTCTCCAACACAAAGACAGACAACAAGGTAGCCAAGTGCCACAGTTGGGAGCCACCAGCTACAAGAGGCTGAGGCAAAGATTTGAGAGAAAGAAAGAGAGATTAAGAAAATCTTTAATCCTGAATGAAAGAGCAGGAGAGACTGGGGGGAGTTAAGTCTGAAAGGAAATTAAGTCAATTATTGACTCCCATAGGGTTCGGACTGAAATAGCTTTGATACAGACAATCCAAACTATTTTGTGTGTATGTCAGTGCACATGAAGGACAAACGTTGTTAGGACAGAGGTGATATATTTCATTCTAGTGCAGAGCATGCACTATGAAATAGAATGAAAACAGCTCTTGGCCTGCAAGTTGAATGTGTTAACTCTTCTTATTGTGGCTTCTTTGTACAGACAATAATGCGTAGATCACAACAAATATAAAGATATGAGACTCTGTACTGTGTTTGCTTTTTTCATGTGGATAAAGACCCGTGTACCCGTGTTCGTACCAAAAGAAATGAGCATGGTTACTATGGTCACTGACATTACGTCTGACATTACGTCAGACCAAAATAAGACCTCGCACCACTCAGTTCACACGGGTGTGATTTTTCACTAACCTTTGAAGAATCACCCCGTCGCTATTGTACCTGAGAATCGAGCGTCAGTGGGTTTTTTATTCCGGTAACGTGATCCAAACGCTTGACGTCACCAGGTTGTCCGACGGAAACCATGTATGTCTTATCAAAAAACTGCTAATTAAACATGTAAAACAAAAGTCGCGTTTAGTGTGTTCCGCAGGGAAAGTGTTAACTTAAGACAGGTTCAGAATAGGATTTAAGTGGTTACCCCGAATTCTTGAATTTATACTGGTATACCAGTATCCAAAGCTACTGTACTTTATCTTTTGATCAAATGATAAAGTTCTTGTCATTAAATGTTGATAAACAAGTACTATGTTTAAGTGAATCTGGAACAGTGATTTAAACACCAGATTTATTTAACTGGTGTTAAATAAAGAAAAACCTTTATTTAACACCAGTTAACTGATTCGGAATGCTGTCACATCATGCTGTGTGAACCAAGCATGAAAGTACATGCTTGGTTGGCAACTTGGAACTGACTTATTCCAAGGATGGCGTAGAGGAAATGCCCTCACCTTGAGAGACTCCATTATTTCTTCCTCTCCTCTCTTCCACTTGATCAACCTTGATAAGTTATCTCTATCATCTCTGTAATGGCAGTTGTTTGTCTCTATCTCTTTTATCTTGGGGAGTAACGTGATGACTTGCCTCTGTCTATGTGATAGTGATCGCTATGGTTGCCTGTACTGTCTGCAGCAGCTGTCTGACCTGAGCACCAACTCCCATGCTCTTTATATCCAGCACACTAAAGCCACATTTGCCACGTTTCTACAGAAACCTTTTTGGAAAGTGTCATGTCCCAACAGCAGCAGCATGGTGTGTATCCGGAATTTGTTGCCAAAGAAAAACCTGTGACTCATACTCCTCAATTTTGTCCAGACAATATATCTGGATCACTAGCAAGAATGTATGGGGCCCTGGGAGCACAAATGAACACTGTTTGAAACAGTTCTTCAGTTCTAATTACTTTGGTGGGGAGGGCAGTGGCATTGGCCACAACGTCTGTCTCAAACACTTCTCCCTGTCTCGTCACTATGGACAAAAACATGGCTGTTCCCCACCACACTTTATCACTCAGTGACCAATTGGATTCATCCACCTCCCTGAATTAAATGTTTTGAGGTTTGATTTGTTGTTCTTGTAGAATACCCTATCTGTGGTCTCTGTCATTTGTTGCCTCAGCCTGTGATGCTTTGGACTAATATGTTAATATCTGTTAGTACTCTCTAACAGTATGATGTGTTTGTGTGTTGTTTCACATAAGGGTCAGGAGAAAAGTACAGCGGATCGGTGTGACATCTCTAGTGACAGCCTGGACCACTGCACCAGGTAAAATACTGTCCCTTTCAACATGATGACCACCCGTAGAGAAGATTTCTCTACTGACTTCTCATTTACCTCCTTTTATATAGCCTCACATCCAATCATTTCTGCACTAATAGGCTATACAGTGTAATCATGGTTAGGACTGACAATGGAACTTTACCTAATAATGGACTGACATACAATTTCATTCTAGACAAAAGATGGTAGTCATTTCCAATAGTTCATATTTCTTTCCCACACTAATGTTAATTCAGTGCCACCTGGTGAACACCAGTTTTGGCCCTCGTTGCCACCGAAGCCCATTATAAATAAAAGAAAGAAAATGAAATTCTATTGTGCATGTAATGTGCATGTCATCACCTGACATGCAGATTAGAGCAATTTTCAAAATATGGATAAAAAAAAAAAAGAATATAAAAAAAAAACTAAAACAGGGGCAGGCGTCCAAAGGCGTCCTGTGGCACTGAGACAGTTAATTGTATGTGTTATAATTAAAAAATAATAGTCTGCACATGCTGAAAAAACTCCTTTTATTGCTTGTCAACATTTTGATCATATGTGTATAATATAGAAGACCAATGATGTAACTATCGTAATTACTTGAAGGTGAAGTGAAGGTCTTACAAACGGTGTATTTGAATCAATTACCTTCACAATCTCTGCTTTTCAAGTGCTTTATTTTAGCCACTGTACCACCACTTGTATTAAGGGTTTGTTTTGTTTTTGTCTTAGCTCCAAAGGTGGTGTGAGGGAGACGTCTGTCCAAGTGGACAACGGGTCCTACTGGAGCACCCAGGCATCCCGTTACAGCAGCAAGCCCCATAGAGCTGTGTTTGAGGACAGTCTGGGAGAAATCTACAAGGACATGTACAGGAAGGCCTCTAGCTCCAACTAAGATCTACACAGTATATTGAATTGTAATGCATTGCAAATGCAAAGGGACAAAGACAATTCCTAGTCCAGGCATTCATTTACGTGGCTGTCCACTTTGCAGAAGGAAACTGGGTGGACCGGTGACTGTTCATCATCTATTGTAACTTTGTAAAGCATGTAGTGTCTATTGTGCCAGTTAACAGCCATGGCAGCAGGTATGATTTGTCTGGTTCCGTCCATTTTAATTTCTTGTCGGGCAGAAACCTTGTATATCCAACACTGTTACTTTTCAGGAAATTGAAACAAGAACCTGTGTTCCAATGGATGCAATGCATTTAGTCACAAGCTCTTGTTAATACTTTTAATTGGTTAAGTATTTATAAAATACTTAAAACAGACATAGGGTAACCACTTCAAACTTTGTGTCCCTATTTTGGGCATGGCATTGTAGGTGATCACATTTTGAGGCGTTGTGAACTTGTAGATCGTCTTTTCGCTACTTACTGTATGCGCAACAGATACAGTATGCAGTGTCGTGCAAATATAGATATGTAGTGTCTATATGCCAATTAACAGGCCTGGGTTAAATAGTCTAACATACTAAAAGTGCAACTAAATATTTCACTACTGTCACAGATCTATTATTTTGTATTAACTTCATTAACTTAATACTCGAATTGAATACACAGGACCCTAACAGAAACAAGCTCTGAGAGCTTATCTGTGTTATCCTTTTAGTATTATTTTGTATAAATCTGTTAAAGTATTCAATCAATCAATTCAATATAAATGATAAACTAATGGGATAAACAGTCCAGTTTATCAGTGGATGTAATGACTTGATGATTGTAATGATTTACTGAATACACACACAGGACAAATATTTGCTATTAGCAAAATGAGTGCCATGATCTCATCTGACATGTACCGAATAGCTTTACCTGCATCATAACCTGTTTATGTACTGAAAACATCGGAAACGGGTTTGAAATTTTGAACATATGTACGCCAAAATTAATAAATTTGACCACAAAATCAAATGTCAGAGATCTATACACGTGGGATCTTGTACATGTGTCAGAGATCTTGTACAAGGGGGGTACTATAGGGCGGCGGCTGCCATACTGTGTTGTAGGCTCAATATGGGTCTGAGCACACCTAAGATTCCATGCACGGACAGAAGAAGCTGTCATTTCCGGGTTTTTAGACAGCTGGTGGATGGGAAAGAAGCTCCACCAACGTGGCAGGTTGCCGCGTCGGCCAGATTCCCGGAAAAGCTTGCCCCAGCGGCATTCTGCCGCGTGGGTGGAGCTTTATTTCCATCCACCAGCTGTCTAAAAACCCGGAAATTACACAAAAGACAGCTTCCTTTGGCCGCACATGGAAGTTCAAGTGTGCCCAGGCTGTATGTCAGTTTGTCACCACGTCTAGTAGGACTATAGTAAATAAAAAAATCACACCCATGTGAAGTGAGTGGTGCAACTCCGTGTGGGGGTCCCCGGAAGTTCCAGACCCACAGGACCACGGCCAGGGTGCCGGCCCGGTTCCGGCGAGCCGCCCCACGTCCGAAACGGTAGAGAAATGAGAGAGTTACCATGTGGGGGTCTCCGGGGAGTCCCCCAGGAATGTGCCCATGGGGCCGGGCCGGTTCCGGCAAGCTGCACCAAGTCCAAAATGGTTGAGAAATGACAGAGTTACCGTGTGGGGGTCCATCTACTGTACCCTACTGTACTGTAGCCTACTGTACTGTACTGGCACACCCAAAATCATCATATATACAGTTAATATGTGCGTGTGTGTTTATGTGTGTGTTAGGTTGCGCCCAGGTGGTGAAAAACAACCATGCTGTTTGCGTGCTCACTGCTCAGACCCACCCAGCCACGCATGCAGCGACCCACACACATAGCTCCGTAAGGGAGTGGTTGCACCACTCAAAAAGTGTGAATGGAGTTGGTGAAAGTGACTTTTTGACGTGCCATAGAGCTGCCATTGAGCCCGCCATTATACATTTCTCAAATTAGAGCACTATATTTCTAAAACTATGAATCATTTCAAAGATTCCTTTTCAGGCAAACTTGTCCACTGTAAGATGAACCTAAATAGGTTTGAATGGGTTTCTAGGTGTAAGTATGTAGGACTAGTAGCATGCCAAAGTTTGTGCTATTGCCATTGAGAATGCATTGGGCATTTGGGTAAAATAACTTAGAAAATACAAAACATTTCAAAGTAAAAAGTTCCAGCATGTGTGCCCACAGTAAGCTGAATGATAAAAAGTGTGAATGGAGTTTCTAGGTGAAAGTGACTTTTTGACGTGCCATAGAGCTGCCATTGAGCCCCATTATAAATGTATCAAATTTGAAAGCACTATATTTCTAAAACTATGAAACATTTCAAAGATTCCTTTTCAGGCAAACTTGTCCACCGTAAGATGAACCTAAATAGGTTGGAATGGGGTTTCTAGGTGTAAGTATGTAGGACTAGTAGGCAGTAGCATGCCAAAGTTTGTGCTATTGCCATTGAGAATGCATTGGGCGTTTAAGTTAAATAACTCAGAAACTACAAAACATTTCAAAGTAAAAAGTTCCAGCATGTGTGCCCACAGTAAGCTGAATTATAAAAAGTGTGAATGGAGTTTCTAGGTGAAAGTTACTTTTTGACGTGCCATAGAGCTGCCATTGAGCCCCATTATAAATGTATCAAATTTGAAAGCAATATATTTCTAAAACTATGAAACATTTCAAAGATTCCTTTTCAGGCAAACTTGTCCACCGTAAGATTAACCTAAATAGGTTGGAATGGGGTTTCTAGGTGTAAGTATGTAGGACTAATAGCATGCCAAATTTGTGCTATTGCCATTGAGAATGCATTGGGCGTTTAAGTTAAATAACTCAGAAACTACAAAACATTTCAAAGTAAAAAGTTCCAGCATGTCTGACCACAGTAAGCTGAATTATAAAAAGTGTGAATGGAGTTTCTAGGTGAAAGTGACTTTTTGGCGTGCCATAGAGCTGCCATTGAGCCCCATTATAAATGTCTAAAATTTGAAAGCACTATATTTCTAAAACTATGAAACATTTCAAAGATTCCTTTTCAGGCAAACATGTCCACCGTAAAATGAACCTAAATAAGCTGGAATGGGGTTTCTAGGTGAAAAAGTGTGACGGAAAAGCATGACGAAAAAGCGTGACGAAAAAGCGTGACGAAAAAGTATGCCATCTGAGATTACAGCCCATGGTCAAAAATTATGAAAAACGAGGATTTGAGAAAATGACGGAAATCACTCCGAAACCATGGGCTATAGTCCATGGTCTCGAGTGATTTTCGTCTTTTTTTCAAATCCTCAAAAATGATGAAAAGTGGCGTGCTATAGTATGCCGTCCGAGATGGGCTATAGCCCATGGTCAAAAATGATGAAAAACGGCATGCTATAGTATACCGTCCGAGACCATGGGCTATAATCCATTGTCTCGAGTGATTTTTGTCTTTTTTTCAAATCCTCAAAAATGATGAAAAACGGCGTGCTATAGTATGCCGTCTGAGATGGGCTAAAGCCCATGGTCAAAAATGATGAAAAACGAGGATTTGAGAAAAAGACGAAAATCACTCCGAGACCATGGGCTATAGTCCATTGTCTCGAGTGATTTTTGTCTTTTTTTCAAATCCTCAAAAATGATGAAAAACGGCGTGCTATAGTATGCCGTCTGAGATGGTCTATAGCCCATGGTCAAAAATGATGAAAAACGAGGATTTGAGAAAAAGACGAAAATCACTCTGAGACCATGGGCTATAGTCCATGGTCTCGAGTGATTTTCGTCTTTTTTTCAAATCCTCAAAAATGATGAAAAACGGCGTGCTATAGTATGCCGTCTGAGATGGGCTATAGCCCATGGTCAAAAATGATGAAAAACGAGGATTTGAGAAAAAGACGAAAATCTCTCCGAGACCATGGGCTATAGTCCATTGTCTCGAGTGATTTTCGTCTTTTTTTCAAATCCTCAAAAATGATGAAAAATCATTGGGCGTTTAAGTTAAATAACTCAGAAACTACAAAACATTTCAAAGTAAAAAGTTCCAGCATGTGTGCCTACAGTAAGCTGAATTATAAAAAAATGTGAATGGAGTTTCTAGGTGGAAGTGACTTTTTGACGTGCCATAGCTGCCATTGAGCCCCATTATAAATGTATCAAATTTGAAAGCACTATATTTCTAAAACTATGAAACATTTCAAAGATTCCTTTTCAGGCAAACATGTCCACCGTAAGATGAACCTAAATAGGTTGAAATGGGGTTTCTAGGTGAAAGTATGTAGGACTAATAGCAGGCCAAAATGTGTGCTATTGCCATTGAGAATGCATTGGGCGTTTAAGGTAAATAACTCAGAAACTACAAAACATTTCAAAGTAAAAAGTTCCAGCATGTGTGCCCACAGTAAGCTGAATTATAAAAAATGTGAATGGAGTTTCTAGGTGAAAGTGACTTTTTGACGTGCCATAGAGCTGCCATTGAGCCCCATTATAAATGTATCAAATTTGAAAGCACTATATTTCTAAAACTATGAAACATTTCAAAGATTCCTTTTCAGGCAAACATGTCCACCGTAAGATGAACCTAAATAGGTTGGAATGGGGTTTCTAGGTGAAAGTATGTAGGACTAATAGCATGCCAAAATTTGTGCTATTGCCATTGAGAATGCATTGGGCGTTTAAGTTAAATAACTCAGAAACTACAAAACATTTCAAAGTAAAATGTTCCAGCATGTGTGCCCACAATAAGCTGAATTATAAAAAGTGTGAATGGAGTTTCTAGGTGAAAGTGACTTTTTGACGTGCCATAGAGCTGCCATTGAGCCCCATTATAAATGTATCAAATTTGAAAGCACTATATTTCTAAAACTATGAAACATTTCAAAGATTCCTTTTCAGGCAAACATGTCCACCGTAAGATGAACCGAAATAGGTTGGAATGGGGTTTCTAGGTGAAAGTATGTAGGACTAATAGCATGCCAAAATTTGTGCTATTGCCATTGAGAATGCATTGGGCGTTTAAGTTAAATAACTCAGAAACTACAAAACATTTCAAAGTAAAAAGTTCCAGCATGTGTGCCCACAATAAGCTGAATTATAAAAAGTGTGAATGGAGTTTCTAGGTGAAAGTGACTTTTTGACGTGCCATAGAGCTGCCATTGAGCCCCATTATAAATGTATCAAATTTGAAAGCACTATATTTCTAAAACTATGAAACATTTCAAAGATTCCTTTTCAGGCAAACATGTCCACCGTAAGATGAACCTAAATAGGTTGGAATGGGGTTTCTAGGTGAAAGTATGTAGGACTAATAGCATGCCAACATTTGTGCTATTGCCATTGAGAATGCATTGGGCGTTTAAGTTAAATAACTCAGAAACTACAAAACATTTCAAAGTAAAAAGTTCCAGCATGTCTGCCCACATTAAGCTGAATTATAATAATTATATAAAATCACACCTGTGTGAAGTGAGTGGTGCAACTCCGTGTGGGGGTCCCCGGAAGTTCCAGACCCACAGGACCACGGCCAGGGTGCCGGCCCGGTTCCGGCGAGCCGCCCCACGTCCGAAACGGTAGAGAAAGGAGAGTTACCATGTGGGGGTCTCCGGGAGTCCCCGGGGGGTCCCCGGAACATCCAGACCCCCAGGAATGCGCCCATGGGGCCGGGCCGGTTCCGGTGAGCCGCCCCACGTCCGAAACGGTTGAGAAATGACAGAGTTACCGTGTGGGGGTCCATCTACTGTACCCTACTGTACTGTAGCCTACTGTACTGTCACTGTACTGGCACACCCGAAATCATCATATAGTTAATATGTGTGTGTGTTTTTGTGTGTGCGTTAAGTTGCGCACAGGTGGTGAAAAACAACCATGCTGTTTTCGTTCTCAGACCCACCCAGCCACCCACACACATAGCTCCGTAAGTTGCTGAGTGGTTGCACCACTCAACAAAAATAAATAGCTATAACATTTTGTAAAAATATACAGATTTAGCCCCATGTTCAAATGCCCTCGCCCCCCTGTAAAAAATTGCTAAAACGAAAGAAAGCAGCAAATGAAAAAAAATGAACACTCATCTTTTACTTTCTTTAATAACAACCTAAAACATGAACCTTGGTTGACTAAAGGAGTTAGTTTTATTTTATATATACTGTGTGTGTGTGTGTGTGTGTGTGTGTGTGTGTGTGTGTGTGTGTGTATATATATATATATACACACACACACACACAATCTCACAAAAGTGAGTACACTACACCCCTCGCATTTCTGCAAATATTTAATTAATTAACACTGAAGAAATGACACTTTGATACAATGTAAAGTAGTCAGTGTACAGCTTGGATACAGCCTGCCCCAGAGTTGCTCAATAGGGTTTAGGTCTAGAGACATGCTTGGCCAGTCCATCACCTTTACTCTCAGCTTCTTTTGCAGTGGTCATCTTGGAGGTGTGTTTGGGGTCATTATCATGTTGGAATACTGCCCTGCGCTGCGGTCCAGTTTCTGAAGGGAGGTGATAATGCTCAGCGTCATATCCAGAGGTTGTCTTTGGGAAATATATGTAGGAGTGCTGCCAGCATTGCTGCAGAAGTTGAAGGGGTCCCCCCACCCCTCAGCCTGTCAGTGCTCAGACCATACGCAACACACTGCATCAAATTGGTCTCTATGGCTGTCGTCCCAGAAGGAAGCCTCTTCTAAAGATGATGCACAAGAAAGGCCGCAAACAGTTTGCTGAAGACGGATTACTGGAACCATGTCCTGTGGTCTGATGAGACCAAGATAAAATTATTTGGTTCAGGTGGTGTCAAGCGTGTGTGGCGGCAGCCAGGTGAGGAGTACAAAGACAAGTGAGTCTTGCCTAATGCCTACAGTCAATCATGGTGGTGGGAGTGTCATGGTCTGGGGCTGTATGAGTGCTGCCGGCACTGGGAATCTACAGTTCATTGAGGGAACCATGAATGCCAACATGTACTGTGACATACTGAAGCAGAGCATGATCCCCTCCCTTCAGAAACTGGGCCACAGGGTAGTATTACAACATAATGACCCCAAACACTCCATGATGACCACTGCCTTGCTAAAGAAGCTGAGAGTAAAGGTGATGGACTGGCCAAGCATATCTCCAGACCTAAACCCTATTGAGCATCTCTGGGGCATGCTCAAACGGTAGGTGGAGGAGCGTAAGGCCTCTAACATCCACCAGCTCCGTGATGCCATCATGGAGGAGTGGGAGATGATTCCAGTGGCAACCTGTGAAGCTCTGGTGAACTCATAGGAGGGTGAAGCCGGCAGTGCTGGAAAGTAATGGTGGCCACAAAATATTGACACTTGGGCCCAATTTGGACATTTTCACTTAAGGGTGCTCACTTTTGTTGCCAGCAGTTTGGAATTAATGGCTGCGTTTTTGGTTATTTTGAGAATATAAAACCTACAGATATCCAAGCTGTACACCGACTACTGTACTACCAACTTCAGTGTTGTCACATGAGATAATTTATTTTTGCAGAAATGCGAGGGGTGTACTCACTTTTGTGAGATACTGTATAGTGTGTATGTGTGTATGTATATAATATATATATACACACTGTATATTTATTTTTTTCCCCCTTCTCAGAGCAACAAATGAGCACTTACAGTATAGTGACTTGTAATGCATTTTAACAGTGATTATAATTATAAGGTAACAATTAAAATTAACATACTGTAGGAAGTGTTACCAATAATTTGTGCTGCAAACCCTTTATTTAATCAACAGTTTATTACAAAATAATATATTTAATATATTTAAACTAAATACTTTAACTAAAATGTTTTAAGCTCATGTGATCCATTTTATTGTTACATAATCCACGTGACATAATGTACTGTAATTCTTTGTCTCACAATAAATGTCATGTAGGATTTCAGCAGAACTGTTTTATATTTAGCATCACAGCAATATACTGATGGATCTCACAATTGTGATTCATGACTGTACTGTCAACAACATATCCAATATGTCCAATAATTAAGTATCTGTCCAAAGACTATCCAACTCTGTGTTTGCAGTGTTGGCACAAATGACTCCACACCACAGATCACTTCTTGTGGAATTTTCCCTTCCTCTTCTTCCTACTGCCGGCTGACAGTGCTGCTTTTTCTGCTATTACCTGCTGGTACCTCTTCTTGTTATTTCTGGAAAGAGTGAAAGAAAACGTTTGCGTGGTTACAAGAAAATCACTATCTGTAGCTTCCCTTTCTTTGAAAAGATCTTAGAAGATCCTGGCAGAGCCTGGACTAACATGCAGACCAGCCTCATTGTTCCCTGTCTTGCAAGTAATACTTTTGTCTCCATTTTTATTTTGTATGTTTGTAACCAACAGGCTGACACGTACTGTCTGAACTCTGCATCAGCCAGCAGCTCCTCCACCATGGTTCTTTTCCTCTCCTTCTTGGGAAGGCGGGAATGATAGAAGTCCACTGGGTTGTCCACCACGGTTGCCATCTACACCAGACCACACACACACACACACACACACACACACACACACACACACACACACAGTGAGTGACCACATTCAGCTTGGTGGGTTGACGCCATTCACACAGCAGCTACTTTCCTCTTACATCATATGAAGAGAAAAATGGCAGCCATGTGACTATGGTCAATTAGGAGCGGTCAAGCATCACAGAGTCACTGATAATGGTGTATCAGTTAATTAACCTAGTAACTTAGAAATAATAATAAAGTAACCGATTTTCAAAAATACCGAAAATAGCCACAAAGGTCGGCGTGATCTTGTAGATGGCCTATTTTTTTTTTTTACACAACACCGTTGTACAACAAAGTATAAAATATGGCTCAAGTATTTCATCAGTCTAATCAATTTAGTCGATTAGTTGATTCATTTTTGAGGAGGGTCGCTACCTCCTATGCCCAGCTTTGTGTGTGCATGTGTACCCCATAGCGATGATTTGATTGGCTTAGGGCTTCAAAAGTGAGGACAGAAAAGTGACGATGCCAAAAGTGATGGGCCAGAATGTGATTATGTATGATGATAGGAGCGCCCTTCACTTCAAACGAGTGTGATGTTTTATAATTATTTATAATATAAAAAAAGATTTTGAATAGAATAATGGCCAAGAAGACAGCACAATTCACTGACCTGGAAGTACTTGGGGAAGCCATCTCTGTCATTCTTCTTGTAGAACCTCTTGGGGTCCATGGCGCCTCTCATCTTCAGGACCTTGAGGTCTCCTTTCAGCTCTTGAGTCAGCTCAGGGGCCTTCATGTTGAACCAACCATCCCCTGAGGTCTTCTCCCTCTCCGTCTAGGGAAGACAAAAGGGACATAGAAACTTGTATTTTTCTTCTTTTGTACCGTAAAGCCAGCTTTTGCCAAATATAACCCATCAATACTAGTCTGGTTTGTGTCAAGATATTTTAACCTTTCCTCGCATTTAAACATTAGTTTACTCAAGAGATGTCATTATAGATAGAGAGGCCAAGAAGTCCCAAACTAAAAGAAACCATGAAGTTACGTTTATGGCAATGGTTTTCTATGGCAAAATATTTTCCATTATTACACGGCTTGGTTGAATGCTTGATTCCGATTTATCAATTGCCAAATTCAGCGGTCTGTTATTTCTGGATAATGACTGCTCCGCTCTATAACAGACCGATGCCTAATCAAACCCTCGGAGCACCTGCTGTGCCCCACAGATTTACTGCTATTTCCAGCATGACAGCCATGTAAACACAAACACACACACACACACACACACACACACACACACAGCTAAACATTGCTCTCAAAAATGTTTTTGAAAACATTTGAGCGAGGAATAGACAATGCAGTACCCGAAAAATGGATTCTATTTGATCAACTCACTTCCTTGTTTTCCGACTGTGCTGCAGCTGGGCAGACGCCTGCCAACTTATGGAATACTTTCATTACCAAGCAAGGAAATACCTAGTTTTGTTGTGTTTTGGGTCAATGTATTAATGTATGTATTAAAGTAGCCGTGTAATAAGCGGCCTTCAGGCTGATTAACCACCGCTGCTTCACGTCGGTGGTTAATCAGTCTGTCGGTGATTTATCTATTAACAATGACCATACATTATCCCTCACATATATAATGACACAACATGTTTGTTAAATTAAGTGTTAAATAGATATAATAGTATATTCTGACAGTAATCCTTGCTATAGTCCTAGTGTGTTCACAGTTACAGGGGCCTCCCTTCCCCGGCCCTGCAGCTCTTTAGTACACACAGTACATTTTCAGGTCAGGATACCAGGTTTAATGAATTGCATTTTTTTTTATCCAATCAGGAGAGAACACATACATCATACAGAGTAAGCTATTTAAATTAGACGTGATGACACAGAGAAGACAAACTACAGTATATAATTTAAGCTTCTAATGATTTGATGAAATTGTCAATCCACCTTGAAAACCCTGTATTTCTTGTTAATTAGAGACTGATGGAGAGACAGGGAGAACCCCATTAATGAAAACTCTATAGCAATAATTACTATCAGAATATAGAGCTTTGTTTTTTCTCAAAGGTAGTGACTTATAGTACACTACCTTTGATGAGAAAATAGCATGAGAGCCATCTTTTAGCCAAGCTCAGCTCTCATTTTGACAACTTACTTTGCGTTTCAATTTAGCGGCCTGTTTGGATTCACTGTATGGAGGCACTGAATCCTTCTTTTCGAAGTCTGGACCAATCACACTCTTCTTCATCACCTGCGGATAGGAGGGGAAACGGCATCACAAGATGTAGGCTTAAGATTGAAGCACTGCAGCACACCAACTCAGAGATACTGAACCAAAGTAAAAAAAGGATTGGAGGCAAACTGCATGAAAAACACCATCTCGGGGGGTTATTGAATTTACCCAGACTTGCATAACTATAAAATTCATTACTTATTCTGCACCATAGATCACCTTCAAAAGGGGAAAATCAATAAAAGTTATTTACCTCGTCTTGGATCTTCTGTTCCTTCAGTTTTTTCAGCGAGCTGGAGACAGGTTTTGATTTGCTGCCATCAAAATTGATGTATAATCCCCCAAGCTCCTTCACTCTGATGCCCGGGTCAATACGACTGGACAACTCTTTCCTGAAACAAATTGGCACACAGCGAGAGAATACCTCAGGAGATGTAGTCATGTCTCATTTATCACGTATGCATTATAGATACTAAATATAATCTAAATGAAGATGTGTATGAGGATTCAGGGTATATTATCGCTATGTGCCTGACACAATATCGGTCTAATAAAGATTCATAACACTGAAAGGAAAAAAAGGGATTTGCATTCCTCTGAATTAGGGTTACTGACACAATGGGAGCTTACAGAGCAAATAATTTGTCCTGCTTTCAGACTCGGAGACATCTTCCCTGAAGAAATGTATATAAAGAACTGGGCCATAATATTCTAGGGCTAAGCCTAGTGGAACCGATTATGCGTACCATACAATTGTGTAGGTGTGCATAATATCAAGACAAGTGTGTGAAGCAGGCACCCAATGCATACTTACACCTGAGCAGCATTTTTACTGAAGAAGAGGACTGAATCTTCATCATCATCATCTCCTTCATCCACAAACTCTTCATCAATGTTCTCCTCCTTTTCAGCCCCCTCGCCCTCATCTTTGTAGTACTGTTCATCGACCTCTTGACCAGTCCTTGTGTCAATCATAAACAATCCATCAACTGCCTCCGAAACACTCCCAGTCTTCTTGGATGGTCCTGCTCGCTCTTCAGCCTCTTTTTCTTCATCTCCAGAACATACAGCATCCTCCTCTTCCTCATCTCCAGAGCCTTTCCCCTCTTCTAAAGAATCCTCATCATCCTCTTCCTCATCCCCGCTACTCTCCAACAGGCTTATTTTCCCCTTCTTCTGTACAACAACTAAGGGTGTGGGTTCCTGTTCAGAGGCTGGCTCCAGTGTTACACTCTCCACTTGAGAGGTCACATGAATGGACTCGGCTAAGGCCTGATTGGGCTCTGAGGGGAGATGTGCTTCACTTAGGCTAACAGCCTGTTGAGTTGTTGTACTAGTCTCCACATTGTCCTCAGGCAGTTTGTCCCCAACCACATCCACATTTGAAGGTTCATCTTCCAGGCTCTCTGGCTGTGTTGGGTGGACATCTGTGTGGTTGCTCACTTCATCTACTTCCATGGCTTCGTCATTCTCTTTAGCCTCTTCTGTGACTTCAGAAGTATCAGCCATTTCACATGTTACAGTAAATGATTGGCAAGTGGGGAAATCTACCGTCTCAGTTGATGGCACCATTTCCTGCATCACTGCCATCTCAGAGTTGTCTCTATCCTTATCCTTAGCAGACAGCTCCATCTCCTGGTTCCCGACAGACACTGCAAGCTCAGTAGCCTCCGACACTTCATCAGTGTGAGCATCTGATGCTGTTAATGAACAGACAGCAACAGAATCTTCTGTGGTACTTGTCTCCTCATCTTCCACAGGCATAATAGCAACTCCCTTTTCAGCCTCTGCCGTGTCTGTATGTTCTTCTGCTAGAACAGCAGAGGGTAATTCACTAATAATATGAGATTCACTCAATTCCACATCCGCAGTCATGGTCACACACCCAGGATGTCCAACCTCAATCACCTCTGGTGCAACATCATTGGATGTGGGGTCAGAATGTGTCACCTCTTCAGTTTTCTCCTGCAGGGATTCTTCTAGGATCATAGTGTGGTCTTCCACCACTGTGCAATCTGGGTCAGCAATGACTGTATTGTCAAACCTGGACTCATTCAATGCACTCTCCTCCCCTTCAGCTGGATTGGTCACAGTAACCTCACCAGCCGGGTAGCTGAGATCCAGGGGCGTCATTGCCTCTGGCTCCTCCTCATGTTCAGATAGTTTTCCTTCTTTTAATTCAATTTTTCCTTCTTTTAATTCAATTCTTGGTCCAAGAACCACACTGAAAGCTTTGGCTGATAGCCTAGTTGATAGTCTAGTGCCGTTTCCAGAACTTGTCCGGCTACTGGAGGGTGTCTCTTTGCCTTGTGAGGAGCAGGGGCTGCCTAGTGGCAGGTCAGTGAGGTCAGAGTCTGACTCCACAGCTGTGGGACCAGTGGTTTTGGCTCCGACTTTGCGCTGGCTGGTTCTTTTCTGAGGAGTCATACTGGGTCCAGACTCGAACCCTTCAGAATCACAGGACTGAGACTCCGTAGTGACAGGTGCTGCCGTCTCCCCTCTTATAGCTCTGGTTCTTCTTCTCTGAGGTGTCAAAGTGGGTCCAGATTTGAACCCATCAGAATCACAGGACTGAGACTCTGTATCGACAACAGATTCTGCCGTCTTCCCTCTTATAGCTGTGGTTCTTCGGCCACTTCGCCCTGGGGACTGAGAACCCTCGGATACGTCGTCCAGGTGCATTGGAATGGGCTGTGTGGCGGCCCCACGCCGTTTGGACCTAGTAGCTCTGCCTGTGGTGGAAGTAGAACCCTCCACTTCCAAGAGACTACAGCTGTCAGCATCTGACAGTTCCGAATCATCAGTCCGCTGAATAGCCAATGCCCTGGAGCGAGTACTCTTCCTCTGGCTTCTGGTGACTCTCTGAGATTCTGCTTCCAACTCAATGCTAGCTTCATCTTCCGGAATGTTCTTCTTTCTTGTGCTCCTACGGGTGCTCACACAGCCTTTCAATTCGGACACTGCTGAGGTGTGTGATTCTGCCTCAGATACCTCATCCTGACTTGCTGAGCGGATCTGTCTCTTCTTCCGCTGTGTTTGTGTGATTGGCAGTTCCATGTCAGACACAGCTGAGCAGCAGGACTCTAGATCAGACACATCTGCCTCGTCGTGGGTGGAGCCCACAGGGGTGGATGGCTGCTCTGGACTGTGGAGTCTGGCAGCCCTGCTGCATCTCTTTAACCCGGAGCAGCTTGGGGTCTTGGGAGATACTGGGCCTTCTTCATCGCCCTTAGGGGTCATCTCTTCTTCCTGGACCACCTGGGCACAAGTCTCTTCTTTTTTTGCAGTCCCCCTGGTTCTCCGACCAGTAGATGGAGTGGCCTGGGTGATAGATTAAGCAAAGTAAACAATAATGATAGTAATAATAATAAATTACATTCATATAGCACTTCTTTAAAACAAAGATTCACAGCATCAAAATTAGACCACAAAAAAGACTAATCGGGTAGTTAATGCAAGTCTATTAAAATGTGTATTAAGACACGATTAAAAAGAACAATTTGCCATCCTGAATTCCTGATACCTTCAGGCAGGTCATTCCAAAGGAAATGCCAACATAGCGTGAAGCATTTCCAGGGTTGCTAAACTCCCATGCTTTCAGTGTGATACTGGTTTAAAAGCTATCTTTCTGAAAGATCTCAAGCGGTTATAGCTGACGTTTTTAAATATCAGCAAGGGGGTACCTCAAGGATCGATCCTAGCCCCGATTCTATTCACACTTTTTATAAATGATTTTAGCAGTGGAGTTACAAATAGTGCAGTACATCTGTACGCGGACGACACCGTCATCTATTCAGTCGCCCCCTCAGTTGATCTAGCTTTTCAAAACCTACAAACAGATTTTCACAAAATTCAACAGGCCCTCACTAATCTCAAACTGATTTTAAACCCTGGGGAAACAAAATTCATGGTCTTCTCTAGAAAACCAAATGCCACTCAAACAATTTTTAACATAACTAGAGAAGGGACTCCTATTGAAAGAGTCTCAAACTATAAATATCTGGGCATTTGGATAGACGAAAAACTATCATTTAAAACCCACATTTCACAACTCATCACTAAACTGAAACCAAAACTAGCATTCCTCTATCGAATCAAAGCTTGCTTTAATTCAAACAATAGGAAGCAGCTGATTCAAAGTACAATTTTATCAGTTATCAACTATGGTGATATTATGCATGCAGCTCCGTCGTCACTAACACCACTCGACACAATCTACCACTCAGTCCTCCGGTTTATAACTGGATGGGTTCCTCACCCATCACTGTAGGTTGTATGAAAAGGTTGGTTGGCCTTCATTGGCTAAGAGACGAGAACAGCACTGCACTGTTTTTATCTACAAAGCCTTACTTAAAGAAATGCCTACATATCTTAGCAGCCTATTACATCCCAAAACTGGCCAACATCACACCCACTCCTAAAACTACCATATGTTAGAAGTCCCCATTGTGAATTCCGAATTGGGTAAAACAGCCTTTCATTACTATGCACCTCACATGTGGAACAATCTACAACCAATCTTAAAACTGAACAACTTGATTTCACTTGAACGTTTTAAAAGACATGTAAGGATCCATTTGAGATATAGCTGTACTTGTTCACTCTGAATTGTTTCTTATCCTGTAATGTATTTGTGTTTATATTGTATGTTATGTGTACTGTATAAATCAGGGCGTTATTGAAAAGAGAGCTTGCTCTCAACCGACTTCCCTGAATAAATAAAGGTTAAAGAAAAGAAAGAAACACACTCTTTCAGGTTCTGTCTCATGGCCCAGTGAAACCATACAAAACTGCTCCCTGTTCCTTCTTATCTATTAAAATGATAACTGAGAGTGACGGTCGCCTAGCATGGCCAGACTAATATGCAGAGGGCTTTTACCAGCTGCCTGGCAGATTCATCTGGTTTCTAGGCTAAGTATGTAGCAGTTATTGCCTTACTGGTAGTCAATAAGTGAATACAAAAATGACTGGTTAACAAAATGTGTGTGCCAGTTGTTCTCAAAGTGGGAGTGGGACCATGGACTCTCAGGGGTCCTCGAGGGGGTTCCCATTCAACTATGAACAGTTTAAACATAAAACCCTATTTTATACTTTATAAAATGGAGATCTACAAGCTCGATGTATATACATGGGCATGCAAGTGTTTGAGAATCACTGCACTGGTGTGTGCAGTCGCACGTCACTCAAGCCTGCAAATAGCAGCTACTGTATAAACATGTGATATAAGTTAACATTGATGCACGTTTACATTTTGAGACAGGGCGTTTATTTACAAATACACCATTAGGACACTACGTTGTTTATAAACTATTGGGACAGGTTATTAGACACGGGCACTTTACTTACAGTAGCAGCACTCTAGCCACGTGAGTAGATTAGCTAGAATAACAGTCTAAAAACGTACACGCGCTATGATGCCGTTAACTTGCCTTACATAATGGATTCACTTTAATGCTTTTTCAAACTTTTCACTTCGTACAACTCACCGGAGTTTCATCGGATGATGTTTTAGTGTCTGTGTAGTACACGCGGGTTCCTCTCCTGGTGGCTACCATCTTGCTACAGCTGCAGCCGCATAGCTCGCTTCCGGGAAGCGATCACTCCAAGGATGCTTTAGAATGTGTTGCCACATTATGCGAGAAACAAGCAAGACATAGGTCTACGAAATGGCCATGTCTGAAACATTTTAAATACACAGATCTTGACATTGGCGTCCCTGGCACAAAATACATTTAGATGAGGGGTCCAGTGACGGCGGCGAGGAGTCGGTACGGTGAGGAGTCGGAAATAAGCAAGGTTCTTTGAAAACAAAATGTTTGATGATATATGTCTATGTGCTTGACTCGAGGCGGACTTGGCAACACTGCCGCTAGACTCGACTAAACGATCAAAGGGCCAATGATTAACCAGTGGTTCTCAACCTGTGGGTCGGGAGCGGGGGTCAGGCCGCCAGGGGGGGTGATTTTTGGGGGTCCCCAGCTATACTATAAAAAGTGGTCATGCATTCAATAAATTCAGTTCCTGTTCTTTCATTTCTACAAATCAGAAGAAGGGGACAGAGGATAGGTGGGCACTATAGGGAAATAATATTGGCACCTTGATGTGAAATTAACCGTTTAGAAAATGTTCAAAAAAATAGAAAATCTTAAATAAATTGATCATGTACCGTCAACAACCTATATAAGGACCACCTGGAACATACTTAAGGACCACTGGTGGTCCCCGGACCACTGGTTGAAAACCAATTCATGCTGTACAGACCAAACGCACACACACACACACACACAGGAAATGAAAATCGGACCCGTCTGAACTGAGTGGTACTGTACTGTACTGTGGACACCATGCCCCTGAGTGCTGTACTGTACTGTATGTGTGTGAGGCTGCGCCACAGTGACACTTGGTGGTGGAAAAAAGGTATTTCCGTGCTTAGACATACATACACAGAGAGAGACATACACACATTGCTGCGTATAGGAGTGGCTAGCACCACTCACAATTAAAGAATGACATATCACATGCATTGTATACTTAGGTTTGTTTTACTCTGTAACCAATTTAAAGTGTTTATATATACTGGGATCATAAAATATAAATATCTTTATAAGAATCATGCCATTTTGTCTCCAATAAGGAATGCAAATGGTATCAATATAAGGTCTAAGTCACACAAACCACTCAAATGTTTCAAGCCAACAAAGTTAAAACATTACAATATTGCAAGAACAATAACAGATCTAATCATTTGGTTGCCATGTTACCTCTCCTAAAAGGTCTGGACTTATTCTAGTCTTGCGTAGCCAGACAACTGTTTCACAATCTCCAAATGACCAGAAGCATTTGAAAATTCTAGGAGGCAACAGTCTGGCCACACAAGACTAGACTTAATTGGACATGTGCATACTAAAATATAAAAAGCAAAATCTTTATCACGATTTCCTTATGTGGTTCCAATTTATACAAAGTCCCAATCATATCCCCAGATGTAAACCAGATACATACGGATACAGCAGAAAGAGGAGCAGCAGAGAAAAAGAGGCACTTAACTTCACATAAAAGTCTAGCTACCCAGATCTCTGTCATTACAACAACCACAAACAGTGGTGGTGAGTGGTCAGCCTGTGAAAGCACTGGTCATGAAATGAGAGCTGCATCTGAGAAATTCACTAAATAAAAGGTGACATATTCTTCCCTTGATCACACACATACTAATTTAAAGTCTTAAAAAAAATAACTGAGGTGAATCACGTTTAGATGTTTACTTGAGAATGGTATGGAATGCTTCTACAACAGGAAAAATCATAGATGGTCAAGGAGAAACCTCCTCCTTTCACCTTACACATTAGAACATGGTGTCTCAGAACAATTTTGGAAAGTGGCATTATTACTTTGTATGTCATTGCTGTGTGAACAAAAACAGAAGTCTTCTTCATCAGGCTTTGCTAGGGGCTGTCTTTCCTTGCATGGACGAGGTAGCCCTTGGCCTTGATGATGCCCCTGCTCTTGACTATGATGGAGTAGCGAAGGACCCATTCCAGCCTCCAGTTAGCGACATTCAGGTCCTGGGTGCTCTCCTGCAGAGCCTCCTGGAATGTGGCTGCAGACATTAGCTCTGAGAGCAGAAAGAGAGGTCAAGGATGTTTGGTTCACACAAACAAGAAGCGTTCCACAAAACTGAACAGGTATGCAAACAGATTGCATTGCACACAACTCATACCAGCTTTACCGGAATTGCAGTCACACTCATATAATATTTGTGCAATCTCCCTACCTCACTATGTAACTGTTTTTAACTTACTAGTCTTATTTTGTTGTTTGTGTGTTATATCTGTATGTGTCTTAATGTTAATTTGTGTGTGCAAACATAGGGTAAACCTCAATGCTCTTTGAGAATAAATAAATAAATAAAGGTTTCGATTTGACTCAAAGTCATAATCATGTTTAATTTTAGTATTTTGTCTTGCTTAACTAAGAACATGAATTTGTTTTCCTGAATAGCAGAATTTTTTTTTTACCTTTTGGGTCATTGTGTGTCAGCAACTGGATGTCAAACTCCTTTGCAAACGCAGTGAGGTCAGGAGGCATCACACAGCATGATGCAAGGTTCACCTGGTTACTGCTGGGTTTCACCTGGACCACAGAGAAAGCCCTTCAATACAGGAGTGTGCGTGTGTGTCATAGTATAAACGCTTTAGCAGTAAATTTGTGAACACATACAGCAGTGAGTCAACATTTTACATTATTTGCAACTGAATAATGTTCCCACTGTCTTACCGTATTGTGCCGAATATAAGATACGTTTTTTTCTAGACACGTTTTTTTTAAATTAAAAAACGAGGTAGTCCTATAATCGCAGGCTAGACTTTTTGACATGTCATTATACATCCGGCCACTAGATAGCACTAGTACCACTTAAACCGCATTATGAATCAAGGATAGAATCAAGTTAACCAAACAACAGTTTTGATGCCTTCTGTATTCAACTCGAACCAACACATCAGCGCAGTAACTTCATAACCATAGATATATATATATATATATATATATCTATGTTCATAACAGCGTCTGGCTGTCCCACGCTATTATATGTCCCCCTAACAACATTGGCAGAGGTAGGTATCAGAGGATATAGATATGTTATTTTCTGTCGAACAACGGATTACACATGGTGGACCCTATTATAAACAAGTGTAATGCTTTATGGTGTCGTCCACTCACAGTTAACAGTTTTTGTATTGAGTTGTACTTGAAATGTACTGTAATTCTGCAAACTTAATAAATAAATCAAACACATTAAGCATAGGCTGAACCTGGGCGGGCCGATGGCATTGGTGAAGGAAAACAACATTGCCTTTCATCAGTGCAATTGCAGACGATGGATGATGTCACCCATAGCCACAATTCTACTGTGGTACAACTCCCAAATTTGTCCCGTCTAACTAATGACTGCTTACTAATTATCCCTCCAAAATCTAGTTGCTTAATCCACAAGCACAAATCATTAACACTTCTACGAAACTGCAAGATGATGCACACCGAGGTGCCATGTGAACTTCCATTCCCCAGCCGTAACACCTACGTATGCACTCTGCGAGTCTAGAACCACACATCCGATACGCCTGACGTAAAATACACATGGTCAGACATTGAATTCCTTCCTCCACCACCACCCATACTCACTTCAGCCCAATTGTAGAGCTGTTCCAGCAAATCTTTGTCCAGGTCAGAGGTGCCAATGGCAGCAATTTTCTGGCACCTGACCAGAGCCTCCAGCTTCTCCCAGGCTGGCTGCAGGTGCGCCAAGGTTTGGCTGTCTCCCTCCGGGAGCCCAGGCGGTGCTATGATCACAGAATCGAGCTGACACACCGCCAAGGTCTGGCAGGCTGCCAAAGAGAGAAACAGAGGATGAAGCGCTCCCAAGTGAAAGTTCATTTTCTTAGGGGTCTGATAGCAGGGTTTACACATTTGGAATTTAAAGAAATTCCAGACTCTAATTTCGGGTCTGTGGGTTGACCCCGGGCAAGCTGCGGCCAAAACATCCAGGTGTCAGAGATAAAAAGTGGACGGTTCAGTCAGTGTCTGTGATGTCACCTTAGGTGCCTGGGGTGTCTGTATGTCTGTATTCCCCCCCCCCCGGCTGCCACGTGTAAAGGCCCACTGTTGCCAGAATGTACTGGCCGCCCTGGAAGTGTGGACACCCCAGCACGAGCTGGAATCACGGACCGCATGGACAGAACAGCAGTAATAGTCTGGAAACATAAATATTTTTCCATAACCGAAAAGAAATTTCACACTTTTCCATACTTTTGTAGGAACCCTGTGTTAGACAAGTTGTACTGTGCATGGGGGCACCTGGTAGCACAGACCATGTTCCTTGTCAGTGTGAGCCTGTGAGGACCCGCCTGTCTCTCCCATGCGAATGCCCATGGTGTCCTGTCTCTCTACAGTCTACACTGACCTATCTGAAGTAAAGATCTAAAAAAAAGGTTTCTTTGTGCATAGCCATACACCAGACCGGGAACATATCACCACCAAAGTCTCTTCTCAGGGGCACGGTGTCCATTGGAACCCTAATAGCGTACGGTTACAATTGAGAGCATGCCCCCAAGAAGGGGTGTGGCTTTGGCAGTGACACATTTGCTGGTCTGGTGCATTCAGTTGTGTGTGATACAGACATTAAAATACCATTTGTTTTAAGCAGCTGTGATTGTAGACAGACTTACCCATCTCCACTGCATCTCTGATAGATGATTCATCAGCTTCACACAGGAACAGCTTCACTGCAAAACAATAACAAATACCGTATTGTGCTGAATATAAGACGACTCTGATTATAAGACGACCCCCATTTTTCAAGACTCATTTGTGTAAAAAGAACATTGAAGACCAAATAGTCTAGTCCCGATTAATACGACCCCGTTTTTTAGGATATTTCCATTGGAAAAAAACATTTTATATCTTATATTCAGAACAATAGGGTATTATTGAATATATTATTTTCATGTACTGTAGCAGCTGACGACATTCTGTACAGCACCATGTGAATATGCAAACATTCAATATTTGCGTTGCAGAACAAGAATTTCAACACTGACCGGAAACTTTTAGCTCCTCCCTCTCCTCAGGAGTGATGGCATCTGTTGCCTGAGGGATGGAGCAGTCCAGGGTAACTGGGAGCTCCTACATGACAAAACAAAGCACACTATTCAAAGATGATTATTACAACAGAACAGAACATCACTGTTACTCTGGGCCACATTATGACTATGAATTCACAGAATTAGATTCTTCTTCATACAAGCAGCTAGCTACATCATTGTAGTTTTAAGAAAGGTGGAAAGAGAGAGAAAGAAATTGTACAGAACTTTTCCAATTACTTTACTGTGTTTTTGTCCTTTGTTTTATATATAATGAATGTTTGACTGAACTAGCCGTTCTTAACCTTGCCTTTACAGCTCATCTCCATCTTGATCTCATTCGACGGTCATACTCTGCTGTGTATTGTTACCTCATGTGGCCATGAAGGTACCTTTATTGTGTTCTTTTATTTTTCACTGTGCTCTTTGAGCATGTGGCTAGTTACATACATGCGAGTCTACCAAAGTATTAGGTGTGAAGGCGACCTAAGCTGCAATGAGGCACACGCACATCTGCTGTCATATATACACAAACATTCCTGATATAATCCAATATGCTTAATTAGTTAGCAATATTTATTTGATTTCAGAACACAAAAACATAACCAAATTATGTCAAGACTGTGGTGTATTCGTTTGTCTTGTATTTTTTATTTTTGTCTGTGTAATGTAATGTCCGTATTGTGGTTTGATTGATTGATTGAAGTATTTATTAACAGTTTGCAGAATTACAGTACATTTCAAGCACAACTCAATACAAAAACTGTGTGGCCGACACCATAAAGCATTACACTTGTTTACAATAGGGTTTTTCAATTCATCAGAACATTTAGAGACATACAAATATACACTTCTATATAACCAAAAACACAAAATCATCATAACAGGAGGTAAAAAGGGGGAAAAAACATATACAGTGAGAGGAAAAAGGGGTGGGGGGATTCAGATTTTACGGGGCCAGTTTCGAATTGCAGTCGTCCGTAGGTGCCCTTTGAGAGCGGTTTTGAAGGAGTCAAGGGATTCGCATGTCTTAATGACTGTTGGTAGGGCGTTCCACATTTTTTTGTTTTTCATGTTGTTTTTCTATGTTGTGTTTAAAAAAGAAAAAAAATGTGTGGTTCTATATGCATTGTATTGTGATCGAACAGATGTGAAATTTCAGAGCCTCAGTGAAATTACATTTAGTAACAAATTTTGGCTGTGTTTAACATTGCCCAATCTAATCTCACACTCACCTCAACCTATCCCCATCACACCCCACTGCACCCCCCACCCCTGTATCAACCTGAACCTAGTGGGCATGGAGATGAAGAACTGTATCAAGTATCAACCTGAACCTAGTGGGCATGGAGATGAAGAACTGTATCAACCTGAACCTAGTGGGCATGGAGATGAAGAACTGTATCAACCTGAACCTAGTGGGCATGGAGATGAAGAACTGTATCAACCTGAACCTAGTGGGCAAGGAGATGAAGAACTGTCTGTATCAACCTGAACCTAGTGGGCATGGAGATGAAGAACTGTATCAACCTGAACCTAGTGGGCAAGGAGATGAAGAACTGTCTGTATCAACCTGAACCTAGTGGGCATGGAGATGAAGAACTGTCTGTATCAACCTGAACCTAGTGGGCATGGAGATGAAGAACTGTATCAACCTGAACCTAGTGGGCAAGGAGATGAAGAACTGTCTGTATCAACCTGAACCTAGTGGGCATGGAGATGAAGAACTGTCTGTATCAACCTGAACCTAGTGGGCATGGAGATGAAGAACTGTATCAACCTGAACCTAGTGGGCATGGAGATGAAGAACTGTCTGTATCAACCTGAACCTAGTGGGCATGGAGATGAAGAACTGTCTGTATCAACCTGAACCTAGTGGGTATGGAGATGAAGAACTGTATCAACCTGAACCTAGTGGGCATGGAGATGAAGAACTGTCTGTATCAACCTGAACCTAGTGGACATGGAGATGAAGAACTGTATCAACCTGAACCTAGTGGGCATGGAGATGAAGAACTGTCTGTATCAACCTGAACCTAGTGGGCATGGAGATGAAGAACTGTCTGTATCAACCTGAACCTAGTGGGCATGGAGATGAAGAACTGCATCAACCTGAACCTAGTGGGCATGGAGATGAAGAACTGTATCAACCTGAACCTAGTGGGCATGGAGATGAAGAACTGTATCAACCTGAACCTAGTGGGTATGAAGATGAAGAACTGTCTGTATCAACCTGAACCTAGTGGGCATGGAGATGAAGAACTGTCTGTATCAACCTGAACCTAGTGGGCATGGAGATGAAGAACTGTATCAACCTGAACCTAGTGGGCATGGAGATGAAGAACTGTCTGTATCAACCTGAACCTAGTGGGCATGGAGATGAAGAACTGTCTGTATCAACCTGAACCTAGTGGGTATGGAGATGAAGAACTGTATCAACCTGAACCTAGTGGGCATGGAGATGAAGAACTGTCTGTATCAACCTGAACCTAGTGGACATGGAGATGAAGAACTGTATCAACCTGAACCTAGTGGGCATGGAGATGAAGAACTGTCTGTATCAACCTGAACCTAGTGGGCATGGAGATGAAGAACTGTCTGTATCAACCTGAACCTAGTGGGCATGGAGATGAAGAACTGCATCAACCTGAACCTAGTGGGCATGGAGATGAAGAACTGTATCAACCTGAACCTAGTGGGCATGGAGATGAAGAACTGTATCAACCTGAACCTAGTGGGTATGAAGATGAAGAACTGTCTGTATCAACCTGAACCTAGTGGGCATGGAGATGAAGAACTGTATCAACCTGAACCTAGTGGACATGGAGATGAAGAACTGTATCAACCTGAACATGGAGATGAAGAACATTGTTAGATAGTTCAGATGAAACTACCAAAACAGCTACATCCTGCGTAATAGTAGGGATGTAATCAGTTGGTTCCGTTTGCCCATAAAATGCAGACGCCGCTGAATCTGATAGTTTAAAGCAATTGACTTTAACATGAAACAGCTGACTACAGCAAGCTACTGGAATACATTACATTTGATCACTCAGACCTATCTATGTACTTCGTTGTACAACGAATATAGTGAAAATGAGCTGATCTACAACCTCACAACGAGTCGTGATGCAACGTGTTGTGAGCTTGTACATCTGCTATGTTCACAGTGTTTCTTATTTATTTTTTACATGACAATGGCATGCTTGAAATAGGCATGCCAGGTTCAAAGTGGTTAAGTGCCTACTGAATGAACAACAAAACCCAGACCAAAGTTTCTGTCCCCCCGCCCTCCCTGCCTGCAGATCCACATTTGGAATGGCGCTTTTGGCAGCTAACTCTGCATGAACAATCACCATGACAGCTCCCTTTCAGCAGATCCAGGGCCATCCTTTGATGTCAACCAACAGAGTGTTATTTTGTTTTTCCAGGCCGTGGAGTCCTGTTGTCTGCTGACGTAGTATTGAGTCTCATTGTGTAGCTCATTCGCATACTACTACTGGCTTTCAACCTTGTTATTATACTGTAGGTGATTTAAATTAAAAAAAGATTGCAAAAGTAGTAGATCTACGAGCTCTCAGTTATGCATTGTGAGGTTATACATGCATCGGCTATTATCGCTGTAGGGTGAGCTTCTTTGGAAAAAAAGACATGGCTGGCTATGTTTACTGTTTACTAGAGAGTACCACAATGAACATCTAAATCAAATTGTTTACGTCTCCTCAGTCCTCACCTCTACAGGTAGTTGTGTTGTGGAAGACCATTCACTCAGTGTGGCCCGAATGCAGTCCTGAAGCTGAAAAGTGAATGTGAATTGAAACATGAATGGCAAATCATCATCTTAGGTCTGTATGACCATTGTAATAAATCAAACAAATATCTAATGGGCTCATAAAGCAAGGTATTTATCTAATCATAAGTTGGTACCAAGTGACGATGTTAACAGCCAAACCAGATTGTGTAACCAAGACACTTGAAAGACCAAAGACCTGCTTTGTGAATGGACTATATAATTGTGTTCCCAGACTCTACTTATGACTTCAGCAAATCAATGATTATTTTATTTTCTTTGGGTTGTAGCTGAGCACAATCCTCATTTTCAGCAATGCCCTGCACATAGACACAGACAGACAGACAGGGGGGGGGGGGGGGGGGGGTTCAAGACAGTTTTAGTGCCTTCCCTTGCTCAAAGGCTTCGGCACCTGTCAATTTGTCAAAGCATATAGGCTATTGGTAGAATATTCTGGGGCCAGATCATATATAATAAATGTATGGCATAGCCTAGGGCAATTCCAGTACGACCAATTCAACTAGAACTAATAGCCTACTATTTCAAATGACTCCTTCGGGTCTGATCTCTCTGGCCTGTCGTATAACGATGTTATTATACTCAACTAAAGTAATGTCCAGTATCGGTAATCAGAAACGTTTAGCTCACCACTCATCAAATGATGAGTGCTAGCGTAAACCCTGCTAACATCAAGCTATGCTAAATGCCCACACATTGTCAGGTCATACTGAAGCATGTCATAATGTTGTCATTCATTGACCACCTTACCTCTTCACTTGGCGAAGATGGGCATTTCTTTTTTAGGCGACTTCTATTGACCAGATTCCCCGTGTGGAGCCTCAGGGTCTTGGCGTGGTTTAGCAACATCTTTGCGTTCACATTAACGGCAGTGTTTTGAGACTCCATGTGGGTTTTGGTAGAAACTTCCTCACTAGTTCTTCGATCAACGTCACGACGAGACGCCACTCGGTTATCCGGTTCCCTCTTCCCTGGCTCGTGACAATAGTCGTAAACTAGAGAGGCCCGAGTCACACACACCAGTGACACCACCTTTAAAAACAAGTAGTCACTGTCACAATGACTTGCATTCAATGTTTGTGTTGTCTTGAATTGAAAGACCGGGTCCGGTTATGGAAGCCGCTCAACTACGCCCACACGGACGTTGGAATGAGTAATGGTCAAAACATGCGCTGGAGTTGTGAATGGCGTTGGCTGGAATGGCTTTAGCTTTGGCTTGATCAGGCTGTGTGGGCGTCTGGGCGAGCAGGAGTGGATCATTGAACCGGAATGGATTTCGTTTATTTAAGGGAAAGTGACGAAAGTCCTAGTTTCCACCACTAGATGGGGGTGTAGGATATTGCTTTTTTGGGGGAATATCATATCATATCATATCATATCATATCATATCATATCATATCATATCATATCATATCATATCATATCATATCATATCATATCATATCATATCATCATTTTCTGAAATAATGTTTAGACCAGGCTTAATATCCAGTATTCGGCATGGCGAGGAATTGGAGCATATACAGTAATTAAGGGGTGTGAATGGCATTTTCTCTTTTACAGGAGAGCTTTTCAGTGATTGTAATTATTTATGAAAAATCACACTTGTGTGAAGTGAGGGGCGTTCTTACCATCATACATCATAGGCCCTACGTCACATTCCGTGCTAAGCCAATCAAATCATTTCCATGGTACGTAAACACACAAAGCTGGGCATAGATGGGGCTATAGCGCCCCTCAAAAACAAGATTACAAACATTTAAAACATTCCTTGCTAAATAATTAGTCAGCTCCATATTATGGGCACACAAGGGCATGCCCATATGGGGCTTTGGGCATAATACTGATGACATCGGCGATCTCCATATATGACATATACTGATCAGGAATCTCCATTATGTGAGCATAAAAGAGACAGGAACTGACACATAGAGATCTCCATAAAAGGGACAGAGGTATAGACACTAGACTAGACAGAAACAGACATCTCCATGAGCACAAAAGGGACACAGACGGATGGATGGGTACAACGGGTACAGGCTGACAAAGCACCCGACACTATATGAGTCAAACATACTGGCATCAAGTGGTGGAAAAAATACTCAAATGTTTTACTTGAGTTAAGTAAAAGTATCAATACTGCAATGTATGTAACTACTCACAAGTTCAAAATATGTAAAAAATATTTTGAAAATAGCAGATCTACAAGCTCACAATGCGTTGATCTGCTATTTTCAAATGGCTTAAATATATAGGGCTGATATATATATATCCAGTAAAGGAAAAGTACCTCAGAATTGTACTTAAGTACATTACTTAAGAAAATGTACTTTCCACCACTGCATACTGGTCGGATTGGTGGTGTGACATAGGTAAACACAGGGCAGAAGTCAAAATATAGCTAATCGGTTAGAAGCCAAATTGATTATTAGCTAATAAAATGGTTGAAAAAATGCTGATCCAAAAAAAGTAGGCTAGTGTGCAGTGCAAGTTGTGCAACGGTGCACAAGTGCTTAAAAGACAAATTTAATTAAACAGCTGCCACATGTGCAGGCACACATGGTTGTAAATCAGGAGGTCGTACAATCACATCTCCCCCCCTGAATTAAATTCCTTCGATCATGAGTATGACCCAACTCCCCATATGTAGGCCACACTCTTTTCTGTCTGCCAAGATCTTCTACCATTTTGTTCTTGTCTCTGAGTCTCGTCATATTATTGTCTGTCCACCAGGCCGAAGGCATGGGGAGAGAGTATGTTTTGCACTCCGTCCGTCCGTCCGTGTGTCCGTGTGTCTGTCTGTCCGTCCGTGTGTCCGTCCGTCTGTGAACAGCTAATCTCTGGCACTGTTGGCTTGATCGCAGCCATACTCTGCACACACACTCCCTGGATGCCAGAGCTGAACCTCTGCTCCAAAGTTTTCACATTGGCCTGTTATAGCGCCACCAGGAGGCCGCTTTGTGCAAAACAAATGTTTTGACAGTACACCTACAGATTTTGTACAAACATTACGCAAATTGGTACATAGTCTCTCAAGAGCCATTCAACGAAACTGGTCTTTCAGATTTTTCAGACTCCATCCTGATTGGCTACGATTGGCTTCCAAAGTTCGCAGGAGTGCTCCGTTTCAAACAAAATGCTGCAAATCATGAACACATCGTGTGATTTCCGTGAAATTTTGCACGCACATTCCCACTAGGCCGAGGAAGAAATGCCACTTGAATATTTTCAACTCAGCCTCATGGTGGTGCTATAACTGGCCGATTTGTGTTTTTACCTATAACTGCACCGATCTGTGTAAAACCATGTATGCACACTCCCTAGAGGTCAAGGAAAAACCATTGCCTGGAATTTTTCACATCTGCTCTTTATAGCGCCACCAGGAGGCTGACATATGTAAAACACCTTTTCTAATATTACTCCTTCAGATTTTATCCAAATTTCACGCAAATCGGTACACATGCTCTCCATAGTCATGTGATCATGTGATTTGTTTGATTTCTCATAATTATCCATCCTGATTGGCTACGATTGGCTTTTAAAGTTTTCAGGAGTAGCCCGTTTTGTACAAATCGCCACAACTCCTCAACGCAGCATCCGATTGCGGTGAAACTACTAGGCTGAGGAAGAAATGCCACTTGACCGTTTTCAAATCAGCCTCATGGTGGCGCTACAACAGGCCAAGTCGCGTCACACACACACACACACACACACACACACACACACACACACACACACACACACACACACACACACACACACACACACACACACACACACACACACACACACTCTCCTATCCTCCTGGTGGAGACCTGTGCCCAGAAGGGCACTTTTTCTAGTTATATCTGTGTCTGATGTCTGATTTGTTTGGCTACGATATGCTTTCAGAGTTTGTGAGAGAGGCCTGTTTTGTATAACCACAAACATGAAAGCTATGCCCAATCCGTCTCAAAATGTAATTACACATTGAGGGCCTCTAAACATCGCAGAGCCAATTTGACTTAAACACCCACAAAAATGCTAATGTCACCACAATGCCTCCCACCAAATTAGGCACAAATGGTCTCCTGCGTCATGTGACAATGACCATCAAACAGGGTTTTGACATGTTTGTGGGCAGGACCAATTCCTTACAAACAACAACAGCATATGTCATGACTCATGACTCATGCACAAAACATCTAGTTATCCTCAAATAGGAATCACATGTTGACAGACCTCTATACAGAACACCTCCAAAAAGCACTTTCACTTCTGTCCACACAGTTGTACCATCAGTCACACAAACTCTATTTCCCACCCACGGCTTCCTCGTGACCTGATGGCTGCAGCCCAGGACTGAGGGGGGCACCCGGGCCTCGTGGAGGTATACACTTTGAGAAGCAGACATTTCTATAGTTCATATTCATAATGACTGATTGATTGATTGAAATTTTTATTTCACAGTATGTAGAATGGGTACATTTCAAACGAAAGCACAAGTCTATACAAAAACTGCTACTTTGTGGATGAAACCATGAAACTCAGAAGACTTGTTTACATCAGGGTCCACCATTTTCAATTCATCATAACAATTAAAGACGTACAAAATATACACGACACTGTTCATGTATGCAGAAATAATTATATTCAGAGAAATTAGATTAAAGTGATCAGAAATGCATATTTTGTCAAGCAGCAGCGACATCAGTATTGTCATTTTGGATTGTCACTTCCAGGGTAATGCTGCCTCCTGTGGCATGGTACACATATACTGTAGACAGGATGCCTAACATGAGTGCACCTCCCACATATACAAAATAAATACAGAAAACAAAAATGGAAATAATTAGACACTGACAGCAACATTGAAACAATCAGAAGAAGACATTAGGGGAATACAAACATCTGAAATGACTTCACACCACTCAACAACTGCTCATTTGCAACAATCAATCAAGTTCTCAGGTGCAGTAAAAAGAATGCCCAATATTTCCAGAGAATTTTACCAGGCTACCATACAGTTTGAACCTCAGTCTTTCCACATGTAAAATGCTGACCAGCTCTCTCATCCGCGAGTCAAATTGAGGGACAGAATCTGAGCCTACCGCATTGAGGAACAGATAGTCCAGTGAATGGTGAACAAGTCATGGTGTGTCAAGTTTTGTCTGTCTTTGTTCAACTAGGAAGTTGCATGTTTTTCACAATCAGACAGCAGCAGACATCCTGTCCTTGTACTGTCATTTTGTTTCTTCAATAACCTTGATACACTCTGTGTTCATCAGCATCAGTGTGTAGCTATTACAAGATGACATGGAATTTTGTCCCCACAAATAAGTGTTGAAATTGGCAGTTTAATCAGGAAAAATTCATGTGAAATCATGAACAAACTAATATGGATATACATAAATGAAAATGTTCAATCACAATGCAATATCATTATCATAATGCTTATAACCTACGGGCTACGTGACATATTGCACCACCATGGACTAATAAGCCATGTTATAGACTAGGAGACATGTCCATTTTAAGTCTGCAAATCCAAACCAAGCTTATGAGCGGACTTAGGACGTAGGACTTAAATGATGACACTCGTAAATGCCAATGAGACTCTCATTCACAATTGAAACACTTTCACAATCACTACTGAAACACTCAAATTCTCATATTTTATGCAAAAATAGGTGGAAAGGTGGAAATATGTATGTATCTTTGTCTTGAGCATCAAGTTTAATCGACAATAATACAAATGACTTTTTAGTGTGTAGGTATCCCTTCAAAGCTTAAATGAGAGAGCAGGAGATCCCATGCAGGGGAAATGTAAAGCCGGAGCTTAAAGGGGAACCCAAAGTGGGGGTTGGGGTAATAAATGTTGGAATGGTGAGCAGTAACAAAACCGGTGGCAGCGCTGAGCACAGAAGTTCATCCTTAGCATTAAGATGCCTATACTAGCCCACTTCCAATGTGGAAGAAGTGGCTCACCTTATGCTATTGTTGTCCCTTGTCTTCATCAATAACTGACTGTGGAATCAATAGACTATATGTCAGCATCAATTAATTCATTAAAAAACTTGAACCCTTATGTGTCGTGAAACGCAAAAATAACATATCTGATAACATACAGTATGTGAGTTTTTAGATCAGTGAGATTTGTTGTAGAGGGAAACTAGGAGAAGACCAAATAGCCCTGGGAGACTTCACTCAGTTACTATTTACATATATGGGGTTAAAGTGGTTAACAGGGTTAGCAGACTCCTCTCCGATGCGTTTGCTGAATTTAGACACTAGAATATGTTTTTTCAATTGTAAGTCACCATTTCTAAAGTAACAATAATCAGAATGTGGATTTGTGTTGTTGAGTATGAGAGACAAATCAGTGAGACGATCATTCTCCACTTTGTGGGCTCAACGGGGTCAACGGAAGACAAAAAGCCTTCTCCCGGTAGGCACGGTGCAGGTATAGGCATTGCATACAGTATACATCTTAATCCTTAGGCAAATGATATATCAAACATGTGAAGGAAGCAGTACAATTTTCATTGTGGCTATAGGGAAGAATGTACATTGTACAGGATGTCTCTCTTGTGTGTTTTGTTCACACAAATGTTCTGACTAACAGATGTATTTTATCGTCTATATCAGGCTTTTGTGAGCCCCCCAGACAGTTTTTAAGTTGCTCGATTCAGTATTTATATATTTGATATTCATTTTATCCTATACAAACCCACTGTACCTTCAAACTCCATTTGAACCATAATAGATTCATTGAAAACACCCATTCTAGGTTCTGGTGACTGGTATTGTCCTTCTAATATGTGAGGGGGCCGTGTTTCATTTATTTTATCTTAATTTATTATGTATTTGTATTGGTCATGTGTAGTACCATTGTAATAAGCATCCGTATGCACCCATGAGCGCAGCGTGTAACCTCTCCAGTATACCTGACTGAACTAACCTTGCACTTGCGCTATACGTAGCATTTACCTAACCAAAAACAAGACAGAAAACTAGGGTGCCACTGCCACTACCTCATTCCCAGAATTAAGATAAGAAACAGAACACAGAAAAAACAAACTGAAGTGGAGAAACAACAAACACAGGGAAAAAATGAGTCTCAAGCCTGACATCTCTACCTCCCTATACTCCCCCCATCTCTTTGACTGAAAGGTGTGATAACATTATTTGTTTATTTCAAGTCCATTGATGGATGCTCTCTCCCCATATATCTTAAATGTTATCAAAGAACTCTAGTCCTTGTCAGACTTATCGGTGACATATTAATGCTTAAGAGGGTCCCTCATTCTCAGACAGAGAATGCCTTTATTGATTTCGCGTAGCCAGACAACTATTCCACAATCTCCAAATGGCATTTGGAAATTGTGAGAGGCAACAGTATGGCAATGCAAGACTATTATTGATAGGACAGTAGACTCACAGGAAATAGGGAGAGAGATGCGGGGAGTGACATGCAACGGTCACTCATGGGATTGGGACTTGAACCCAATCGATAATTGAGTGTTGCTGCAACAGCACAGCATCCTGTTTTTTACAATTAAAACTAAACAAATAATTTGGTATTATTTTGTATCAATGGTAAGAATTTGAGTGGTTTAGTATCTCTATTGGTTAAGGAAAAAAATATATTGTACACTTTAAGAAAACATTAGAAATAGGTTAAATCACCACAGTTACAATGTAGCCTACTGAATCGAAAAGTCTGGAATTGGGAGTTGACTAGAGAGGGAAGGGGGCTGAGGATAGGGGCTGTGTGTGTGTGTGTGTGTGTGTGTGTGTGTGTGTGTGTGTGTGTGTGTGTGTGTGTGTGTGTGTGTGTGTGTGTGTGTGTGTGTGTGTGTGTGTGTGTGTGTGTGTGTGTGTGCGTGCGTGCGTGCGTGCGTGCGTGCGTGCGTGCGTGCGTGCGTGCGTGCGTGCGTGCGTGCGTGCGTGCGTGTGTGTGTATGGGGGGTTGGGCGATTGCCCCCAAGAATCAAGAAGAATCATAAGGGCTTATTTGTCACTGCTGCTTGTACTGTATGTGTACAAGCAGCAAAAGAAATGCTAGCGTGACAAGATCCACAGTTTACAGTATGTGCAGTTTGTCAATCATCATCATATCTCTCCCTTGAAGTGTGCCAAGATAAACAGTCACTCGTCTACGGTTCACTGATCAAATTACACCTCTTCCCAGTATTGCGAAATGTGTGTCTGTAGAAAGGAGGAGTGAGAACCATGGATGATGGGGGCCAGGCTTCACATACTATAAGAATAGAGAACCACAAGAAAGACTGTAAACTGAAAGCTGTACTGCTGGAACATCTTGTGAAGTACAGAATGTGAGTACATGTGATTACAACGTTTTGCATATTTATTTAGCAATGTCATTAGTGTTTCTGTCTTGTTTACTTAACCTTGATTTTGCAAGCAATTTGTTTACTTTTGTGACGTTTTGATGGAAACAGTCTTTTGCAGCTGACCCAAGAGAGGGATTTTGGCACCAAATAGTCCTCGAACCCCTTGCTAAATAAAGTCAATGTTGTGTTGATAAGTTGAAACAGCAGCTGCACATGCACTGCTTGAAAACAAGAGTGTTTGACAAGGGTCATGCATGGCACTTTCCTCTACAAAAGTGCAAAGGGAGGGGACTTCTGGGAAATATACAGGACCGGAAACAGCCTGTATTATAAAAGAGAGAGAAGAGGAGAGAGCACTCACAATATTCTACTTTGTTCTGTTCTGTGCATTAATCAGCATTTTTTAATTATCATTATTATACTTTTTTTTTCCTGTAGTTGATCAGAAAACAGCACCAACAGCCATGAAGTCCCAACTTCTGTTCTTCTTAATTGTCCTGGCCTGCATGTACCTGAGCCTGGCACAAGGTAGGTAGGCTTAGGCTACATTATAGACCACATTTTACCTGGAGCTATCAGTCATGCATTAGTAATAATGTACTTTAAAGTTACTTTGTACTGATTTACCGAAGACCTGTATTGTTCTGGTATTTACTATGTGGACATTGAAGGGTTATATCCCTATAATGGATACAAATTTGTTATTGTTAACGTAATTAACAGTATTGTTTATAAAGTACAATTATCTGGTGTTATCGCATTGAGAGCAAATGTAGCGTTTGATTCTTTTTACAGTATATCATTTTTGGAAGAAAAGTTTTGATTTGATAAAATCAGTGTGTGTAAAACTAATATGCAGTTTGTTGTGCTCTATTAGCTGAAACAGTGTAGGTTTTTGTTAGCGGTATGCACCTTTTATGTTGCAACTCTGCTAAACTAGGTGAATTTGGCTGTTCAAAACTATTAACCACAGGACTCCAAACTGACGTGATATGTGTCTAGACTTGTACAGTAGCCTAGTTCATGAAAAATGTGTAAACCATAATTATTAGTTATTATGTTTTCATGTTTGGCATATGAAAAAGATACCCACCATGTGCTTAGATAATTACTTACAACAAGCAATAATGAGATATATAACACATTACAATTTACAATTTTGGCATTTAGATGCTCTTATCCAGAACAACTTATACAAGTGTAAAGTAAAGCATGAACCCTAGTCAACAAACATCATGGTATTATGCTATCAAACACTAAACATAAAACCTATATACTGTAGTAAAAATAAATATGCTATCTAAATAACATTCTTAGCATTTAAGGACTATCTAAATTGCGTAACATAATGTGAATAAGTAACACATATTTCTAGAAGGGATAACAGCTATAGGAGTGCTAGGGGGTATGGTGAAGTTTGAAGAGGTGCATTTAAAGACTGCGTTGATACATTGGGAGTGTGTCTGCAGTCCTGAGAGGGGGGAGGTCACACATTTCAGAAATATCAAAGAGTTAGCACCCTGACCTGTGTCCTCTAATGCTTTAAAATGTATTACTATGTCAATACTCCCCCCTCGAGGTCGGGGTTCGATCCCCAGCCGGGTCATACCCAAGTACCTCCCTGCTTGACACTCAGCATCAAGGGTTGGATTGGGGGTAAATCCCTGCGACATACTAGCATCATGTCCAGGGGGTGTACTTGTACATCAAGCTGCCTCACGCTACAGAAACAGGAGATAGGCTCCTGCCCTTATGGCAAGGCTACTTACTTACTACTTACTCCCCCCTCATTACAAGATGTCAACACATTGTGGTTTTAGTACCAAATGAAATACCACTGTCTAGAGTCTAGAGTAAACTGTGGTGCATCCAAACATTCACAGGTTCAAGTTTGTACTTTATTGTTACATTTTGTGTACAGGTAGTACAGGTACATAAGAGTAAAACTGGTTGAGCACCAACTAACATAAACTGCCTCTCTCACTTCTTGCTTAATAATAGGCTACTGTTAAGATAACAATCTAGTCTAGTCAAATACATGTTCTTAGCTAATATTACTTTAAATGTAATATAAGTAATTGGTGGTTGTGGGAACAGAGGGAATATGATTCAGAATGATCACAGTGAGCTGAAATGTGGATGTTCATACAGTATAAACAACCTGTTTCCTATATTTATTATGTCTCTGCAGGTTCCTATAACAATTGCTGCCTGGGCCATGTTAAGGCCATGAAAAAGAATGTGAGGAAAAATGTCGTGAACTTCAGGATGCAGGAAACCGATGGCGCGTGCAACATCAGAGCTGTTGTGTGAGTTTAAAACATCAGTTGACTCACCTTTCAAATGTGTTGGTTCACCTTTGGCCACTCTGGGAGAGTTTCCTCTCATTCAAACACCACATACATTGTCAAATTTGTACTCGTGCACATTGGAAATAGATCTTGTTTACTAAAGTGTAAAACATTTGGAATAACTAATCCCTGAGGCATTTATACAAAACGTGCTGATATTGTATATATATATATGTGTTAATAATGGCCATTGGCTAGTATTAAAGCTACTGTGGTCACATCATTTTTGTGAAATGATAAAGTTAAAAGCTTTTTCTCAAACTTCAAAAAGCAGATCTGAGATAAGAATGTTTGTTATCTAATATATGGCAGTGTCTAATAACTTGAAAATGTATGCCTTTGTTAACGATGTTATGAATATATCTTTAGGTTTGAGATGAAGAAGAAGGATGCAAAGGGGAATCCACGCACAATCTGTGCCAATCCCGACCTCCCATGGGTGCAGACTGTGGTAGACTTAGTGCGCAATCGAATTTAGGTAGTTACACACACACACACACAAACATCTGTGCCATATAGGACAAAATGGATCATGTCGTTTTTGGACTTTCTTCTCATAGGCACACTAGTTGCATAATCATGCACATAGCACTTAGTTACTTATAACTGTGTGCGACTGTGGCTCAAGAGGTAGAGCAGGTCGTCCAATGATCCATGGGTCGGCGGTTCGAATCCTGGCTGCTCCTGTCTACATGTCGAAGTGTCCTTGGGCAAGACACTGAACCCCAAATTGCTCCCGATGTGCTGGTTGGTACCTTGCATGGCTTCCGCTGCAATCGGTGTATGAATGTGTGTGTGAATGGGTGAATGTAATGCACAATCTATGTAAAGTGCCTTGGATAAAGGTGCTATATAAATGCACCATTTACCATTTACCATTTTATATTCTGAAATGCACATAATTCTCAAATGTTCATCGCTAACCCTTTTGTTTTCTTTTACAGACCCCCAAGAAAATGGTGACAGAGGAGAGTATCAGGTTCTTGTCCATGTTGGTGTTGTTATATATACCCTTTCCCGCATGGACAAGTTCTTGTATCTGGGGAATTGGTATTTCCTGTTGCTGAAGAAGAACATAAATCATGTCAATAGGTCACTGCAACACACCATCACCATGTAGGAAAATAGGCTGAGTGGTTCAGTGTAGAATCTACACTGTAGATGGAATGTGTAAATATTTGTATAGAAATAACACAACTTCAGTTCTAAGGCACACGTGTAAATCTAATTTACACTCCGTTGAATGTTGCTTATAAGTGATTTTCAGGTGGATGTTCTTTGGAGGTCAATATGTTACAAGCAATATATATTTTTATGCTACTGTTGAGTTTTTGAATTTACTGAATTTCCATCTGCTAGGAATGAGCCTCTACTTGGCAGCTTTTCATTGTATTGCTTTGTGTGTAGGGGTGTGAATCCTATGTCCTGATTGGATGGAGATCGGGCTGAGAGGTTTTTTTATACAACAGATCCATATATTTTTGTATGAGCATGAATTGCTGTGTGTAGTTAACATTCATTTATCCAATAAAGTGTCAACAAAATGCTCTTTTATTGAATTATTTGTATAGACAAGTATAGACATTAAATGACCCGGGTGTTGCACAATATGCCTTCCATTTGGTTTGAGCTTGAACAGTTAATACGATAAGCAAACAAAGTACAGCCATTGGATTACGCAACAGTCAACAAGTTTACACTCTTCTACAATGAGATGATCCCTTTTCAAATTCATGAATACAACCAGATTGTCACAGTTCACTGCACAATTAACAGAAACAAATCCAACTTCCCCATGATCTACAGAAAAGGATTGTTGAAGCAGTTTTTATCTTATGGTGATGTCATAAGATTTATTACTGGTTTTGCTACCTTATCATTGTATCATCTATGACAAAGTCGGTTGGTCTTCTCTCTCAGAAAGGAGAAATAGGCGTAAAAAAGAAGAAAAAACGTGCACACTCATCTGCTCCAATATAATTTATTGAGGACGTTTCAAGCCAAGGCTCTTCATCTGGCCAAACTGAGATTAATTACCACCATTGCTGTTAAATTGGAACCACAACACCCTGCCCAGACCTGATCAGAGTCAGAGGCATGGACGAATTCAGAAACGGGTCTCATGGTCGGGTCTCATGGTCACATACATAACGTCAGTCTCACCCAATACCCAATCTTTCTGTTTTATGAACACATGGCTGCTGTACTTTATACCTCATACTAAGCATTTCAAGTATGAGGTATAAAGTTCAGCAGCCTTGTACCGGTTGGCCAGGGGGAGGCAGCATAGACTGTGGCGACTGTGGCTCAGGAGGTAGAGCAGGTCGTCCAATGATCCATGGGTCGGCGGTTCGAATCCCGGCTCCTCCTGTCTACATTTCTAAGTGTCCTTGGGCAAGACACTGAACCCCAAATTGCTCCCGATGTGCTGGTTGGTACCTTGCATGGCTTCCGCCGCAATCGGTGTATGAATGTGTGTGTGAATGGGTGAATGTAATGCACAATCTATGTAAAGCGCCTTGGATAAAGGCGCTATATAAATGCACCATTTACCATTTACCATTTACACCAGGATTACTGCATGTTTGTTTTTTGTGAGGGTACTACCCTATAGGCTAGGGCCTAGGGGACAGGGGGAGAATATGCAAACCTATAGGGTATGGGCCTAGTGGGTTGTGTAACTTCCAAAAGTTTGTTGTTTGTATACGTTTTCATAAACTTAAACCACCATGCCACACTTTATCATCACGTTGGCGGTGGCCTAAGGGTTAGAGGAGCGCCCTTGTGGCCGAAAGGTTGCCGGTTCGAGAAGTGATTGGTCATCACTTACCCAACACCGCTGAAGTGCCCTTGAGCAAGGCACTGAACCCCCAACTGCTCCTTCTTCTTCTTTCGTGTAACGTCAGAGGTCCAACTCTGTGTCGTGGAGCCACGCCCGCATCTCTGGTCCCAGGTCAAAGAGGCTGGCTTCCGAGGGTGGTCTGTATAAGGGGCAGGTGTATATGATATGGTCGGCGGTCTGCTCAGGGTCACCGCACTCGCATGCCGCACTGTCCGCCAATCCCCACTTCTGCATTGGTGCATTGACGCGCCCAACCCCAGTTCTTAAGCGGTTTAGTGTGGTCCATTGCTGGCTCCAGTGGAGCTGCTTAGTGGCCAACAGTGTAAGACTGTGGTTGTACATGGTCAGCTCCCAGGTTTTAATGTGTGTGTCTGTCTGTGTGTTTCTATGTGCAGGGTGTTGCTGAAAATGAGCACTTGTGCTCAGCTTCTACCCTGGGTAAATAAAGGAAAAAACAAACAAAAAAACGTTATGTAACAATGTCATTTGTCGGCTGTGTTTTCTTAACCTTTGTCCAAGCATTTTGTTTAGTTTTAGTTCTGTTCGTTTTCATTTAATTTACCGAAAGTTCAGTTGCCTAACATCAAACAATCTTTGAACCCCACTGTTAATGAGTTGAAACAGCTGCTCACTGTGGGAGGCAAGTGTTTGTTCTGACTGTACACTACAGTACCTTACTCTATAAAAGTGGAGAGGGTTTGTTTTTTCTGTACGTAGTTGATCAGAAAGCAGCACCAACTAACAGCCATGAAGTTCCGACTTATGTTCTTCTTATTGCTGCTTGCCTGCATGTACCTGAGCCTGGCACAAGGTAGGTAGGCTTTAACAGACCACATTATACCTGGAGCAAGTTCACATCAGAGACATGCATTAGGAATAACTCTTGTATATATGCTCCAGAGACTCTTATAGGCTCTGAAAGGCCTGTATAGTGACTTTACAGTATGTAATTAAGTGAACTCCAGAATGTGTGTAATACTACACTGTGTTGGCATATGTTCTCCGCTGCCACGCCTGCGGCTCGCGGATCCTCACCCACCACCTCAAGGTTAGATGGAGTCTTCTAGAGGTCTTAAAGCCTTTAAATCACAACAATATATATATTAAAAAAAAAAAAAAACTTTTCATCAATTAAAAACAATTCCAACATTTTTCAAACGCATTTTGTCATGTATAGCAGTTGTGGTTATGGTGGTCTGAATTCTGTCAATCTTTGTCTCAAACTTTGAGATAATTCTAAAGAAGAGTGAGACATTTAATGTTTTAAACTCAGCAGAGAATGAGACCTTGTGCTTGTTGTGCAATTCTATTGTTCAGTTTATCTTAAAGTCCAGTTATGAGGCAAAACACAGTGATCCAATTGAGCCTAAAACGTGGCATATTTATTTTCAAAATACAATGCGAAAATGTCCCTGATATGAACAGCAAATTAATATCAATAAAATAAAATACGAGCCTGATATTTAGCGAATCACTTTTTGATTCGCTCCACAGCAGATCGTCAGGGCGATTGATTAAGATTGTGGGAGCGTGGAGGCATGTGACTACTGCTGGTGTCAACTGGAAGGCAGATGTTTTGGAGCGGTGCCTAACCTATGCTTTAATCCTGGTTACTCTACTCTACCTCTGCCAACCTGGGGAGAGCCCGGCCCGAACTGAGCTCATGCTTCCTTCAATGAGCAGGCCTCCTCTTATCACCGACAGGGGCCGGGGAGTTTCCACGGTAGGACGTATAGCGCCTGGATAGAGAGACCATAGATTACTGCTTGTTTATTCATAGGCCTATAGGGGACACAGGGAGAACATGCAAACTCCACACAGAAAGGCCCTTTCGCCAACCCCACCTAGGGTATGTGCGCTGATGACACAGAGGAGAGAACACGCCCACAGCGTCTCCAGTGGGAATCGAACCCTGGACCTTCTAACTGTGAGGCAACAGCGCTATGGACTGCAACCCTACCACAGTGATTTCTTGAACAATATGTTTAGCTGAAAATGTAATTAAAACATATGGGTGTAAATTATCCACCCATGTGTGTTAGGCAATAATTATATATTCTAACCTTAGAGGGTTAGGGTTAGAAACATGCAGTACATTAGTAATAACCTTTGTATACGCTCTATAAGCCAATGGGCTCTGATCAAAGTATTTTAATTGTTTCCTGTCCAGTTGAACGTCCTAAGACCCACTGTGAGCGTCATAGAGTCAGCATTCCAACCAGAACTCCAGAAGGTCATCGTATTGGAGCCTTCATACCTCAATGTGATGCTGAAGGAACATACGCACGTCAACAGGTAAAATTCTGGTTCATTTTGCTAGCTAGTATAAAATACCAGTAAAACGCCTTAAAGGCGAGAAGCGACCGCAGGGCTGAGACACTCTACCGGAATAATGTCACTCGTTATGTCAGCACTACAGCGGAGCGGACAGACGGTGAAATCTCTACCGAAGTCCTGTGCTCTATGGAGTTATACAATGTGTTTATGTTATTTGGTGTGTGTATCGCAGTGCCACGGCTCCACTGGACATTGTTGGTGTGTGGACAGTCGGGGACAGGAGAAAGCAGGAACCAGGACATCACCTGGTACACCACCTAAAGACTGCAACAACCCTGCAGGTGAGAATGTTTGTTTCTTTAATATCTTGAGGAGATGTTATCTACTTAGGTAAGATGATGTTGGGTGGATGCAGCATAGCCAGACCTACATCTTTGTAGATATTAAAACTTTTGAAAATCACAATGCCGTTATTTAATTGGTCTAGAATTACTGCATTGGAAAATAGTGATTCTTTACTGCTATTTTAACTCAAATTTGAGCTAATATGGCTTTTAACAACACCGTTTTTACCTCTTGATTTCCTGTATTTTGTTATATAGACGTGTATTTGTACAAAACGGGTACAAAGCGGGCTACTCCTGAAAGGTTTAGAAGCCATACAATGAGGGTGGATTATGATAAATCAAACAAACCCATCTTGATCACATGACTATGGAGAGCATGTGTACCGATTTGCGTGAAATTTGGATAAAATCTGAAGGAGTAATATTAGAAAATGTGTTTTACATATGTCGGCCTCCTGGTGGCGCTATAAAAAGCAGATGTGGAAAAACTCCAGGCAAAGGGTTTTCCTTGGCCTCTAGGGAGTTGGCATACAAAGTTATCCACAGATCCGTGCAGTTAGAGGTAAAAACACTTTTCAGCTAGTTATAGCGCCACCATGAGGCCGAGTTGAAAATGTTCATGTGGCATTTCTTCCTCGGCCTAGTGGGAATGTGCGTGCACAATTTCACGGAAATCACACAATGTGTTCATGATTTGCAGCATTTTGTTTGAAACTGAGCACTCCTGCGAACTTTGGAAGCCAATCTTAGCCAATCAGGACGATTGACCAGGTTAATGGTGTCGAAGATTAGCTGTTCACAAACGGAAGGACAGACGGACGGACACACAGCGAGCAAAACCACGCCGATCAAAGCCCGATTTTAGGTCAGATCGGGGGTTTTGTCGGCGAGCGCCAAAAATGCTCCCCGACAGCATAATCGGAGCAAATATCGGGCAGTGTGTACGAGCCATTAGGGGCAACATTTCAAAGTCGACTTTGAAAGTTCAAAGTCAGAGACAGTGACACAGAGACAGTGACGCAGAGACAGTGACGCAGAGACAGTGACGCAGAGACAGTGACGCAGAGAGAGTGACGCAGTGACAGTGACGCAGTGACAGTGACGCAGTGACGAGTGACGCAGAGACAGTGACGCAGAGACAGTGACGCAGAGACAGTGACGCAGAGAGAGTGACGCAGAGAGAGTGACGCAGAGAAAGAGAGAGAGACGGCATACTATAGTCTATAGCATGCCGTTTTTTCATCATTTTTGAGGATTTGAAAAAAAGACGAAAACTAGAAAAAGTGCCCTTCTGGGCCAGCAGCAGGATAGGAGTGTGTGATGTTTGGCAAAATGTTTAGGGTGTGTGTGTGTGTGTTATAGCGCCACCATGAGGCTGAGTTGAAAATGTTCATGTGGCATTTCTTCCTCGGCCTAGTGGGAATGTGCGTGCACAATTTCACGGAAATCACACGATGTGTTCATGATTTGCAGCATTTTGTTTGAAACTGAGCACTCCTGCGAACTTTGGAAGCCACAATTTCGAGAGGCATCCTAACCAGATGCCCAAACCACCTAAACTGGCTCCTTTCCAGGCGAAGGAGCAGCAGTTCTACTCTCGTGTGACTGAACTTCTCACCCTATCTCTAAGGGAGATGCCAGCCACCCGTTGAAGAAAACGCATTTCGGCCGCTTGTATTCGCGACCTTATTCTTTCGGTCATGACCCACACTTCATGACCATAAGTGAGTGTAGGAACGAAGATTGCTCGGTAGACAGAGAGCTTTGCCTTTGACATCAATGTTAAAATAATTTAATCTTCTTACCGTTCCCTCCCGTCCAGCAGGTCATTTAAATATGTACACTGAGATCTACAAAGGTTAGAGCTTGTGCACTACTAAAGTAGTGGATGGATGTGCTTTTATAGTGGGATTATTTTTGCTTTATGTTTTGTATAAAAGCACATTGAATTGACTTGTTGTTGAAATGTGCTAGCCTACAAATAAACATAGGTTGATAGATATGGTCCAATTTAAAAGCACATTGAATTGACTTGTTGTTGAAATGTGCTAGCCTACAAATAAACATAGGTTGATAGATATGGTCCAATTTGATAAGTAGGTACATTGCACATGGAATGGCTTGTTTATAACTGAATATGGGAATTGTAAGTGAATCATCACTAATCAATTCTATTCGCTTGTTAATCCATTCCTCTCCAGATGATCCAGTGACTCCGAAGACCCACTGTCAGCATCATAGAGACAATACTCCAGTTATGCCTGGTTCCCTTGTACCTCAATGTGATGCTAATGGAGAGTACAAACCTCTACAGGTAAAACTAGAAAAATCTGCCTCCTGGTGGCGCTATAGAAGCCAGAGCATATGTTTTCACTTGGCAGACACACAGGTGGACACACGTACAGACGGACAAGGAGCAAAAAATATTCTTTGCCACACCTTCTGCCTGGCAGATTGGATTTAGAGATGGATGGATGGATATATCAAAGTATTTCAATGTTGTGTATTGCAGTGCCATGGCTCCACTGGACATTGCTGGTGTGTGAATGGTCTAGGGAAGGAGTTATTGGGAACCAGGACAGGACCTGGTATGCCACGCACAGGCTGTCAAATAGGTGAGAATGTAGTTTTTAGCCCTCAGCATAATTACCTGACAGTCTTTCTTAAAATGTTCTATAAATTCAGGAGAAAGAGATATCCTTGAAGGTACAAAGCCAAGACTTTATAGAAAAACATTTCTAACATTTAGGAGTGACAGGGTCCTGTAGTGTTTTTTCTTTTTTTTTAAAGGAAATTAAAGTGTTGTTAACATCTTTCAAGAATGAACTCTCCATAGTTTGATACAAGCAGCCACTGGCAGCTTCTCAATAAAGTGCCTTGCACATGAAATGCCTCTTTCATACCTTAATATTAACCAATCAGTTATATTATGTATTAAAGAGAATGCCCTGCTGTAGAGTTAACATAATGCTTGTTAATCCTCTCCAGTTGAACCAGAGCGTCTTAAGACCCTCTGTGAGCATCATAGAGACAATACTCCAGTCATGCCTGGATCCTTCGTACCTCAATGTGATGCTAAAGGAGAGTACACACCTCAACAGGTAAAACTATGGATATGGACAGACAGACAGACAGACAGACAGACAGACAGACAGACAGACAGACAGACAGACAGACAGACAGACAGACAGACAGACAGACAGACAGACAGACAGACAGACAGACAGACAGACAGACAGACAGACACACTGACAGACAGACAGACAGACAGACAGACAGACAGACAGACAGACAGACAGACAGACAGACAGACAGACAGACAGACAGACAGACAGACAGACAGACAGACAGACAGACAGACAGACAGACAGACAGACAGACAGACAGACAGACAGACAGAGACGTATGTAATAGTTTTATACAATTTCTCTATTGGGTATTGCAGTGCCATGGCTCCACTGGTCATTGCTGGTGTGTGAACAGTCTAGGAAAGGAGAGATTGGGAACCAGGAGACAACCTAGTATGCCACAACTAGAAGGAAAAGACTGTGAAAAAGCAGGTGAGGTGGAATTAATACCTACACACACACACACACACACACACACACCCCGGATTCCGCACATGTCAAAAAAACATGCACAGGCAACACAGAGAAGAATATGAATAAATGGAATGAAAATAACACGATGCTCGCGTTTATAAAAATCAGATATCACCATTTAATGCACAGAGCGCATTTGTGCATGTTGTTGCCTATTGTGCTGCAACCTTGGGGGGATATAGCCTCTAATATTAGCTACACAGTAGCAGCATCTATCTTTGAAGAATGAAAAACAACAACAACGACAAGAGAAATATATTGCTATTTTAATGGAATTAGGTGCATGTAGCCTATGGGGGGGGGGGGGGGGGGTGTATAGGCTCTAATATTCGCTACACAGTATATTTCTATTTATAAATAGAAAAATCACACCCGTGTGAACTGAGTGGTGCAAGGTCTTATATAGTCTGATCAGCTATGTCAGTGACGTCACACACTAACCATAGCAACCATGCTCACTTGTGCACGGACACGTACAGGTACACAAACATACAGACAAAGCTGGTTGTTGGAGTGGTTTGCACCACTCAAAAACATACAGACAAAGCTGGTTGTTGGAGTGGTTTGCACCACTCAAAAATAGAGATAGATATTGCAATTGTAATGGAATTAGAGACGGGGAGGCAGACTGGCGGGGGGTGCGCTGCCCGGACTAGTGTAAACGACTCATTGGCCTCCAGAGGTCCTTAGGCTCTGAATGATGTGTTTATGATTTCCTGTCCAGATGAACCAGAGCGTGCTAAGACCCACTGTGAGCGTCATAGAGACAGCATTCCGAGCTTGACGTCAGAAGGTCACCCTCTACTTGGAGCCTTCATACCTGAATGTGATGCTAATGGAACATACACACCTAAACAGGTAAAACTATGGTTTATAGATAGGCAGACCGATAGACAGAGGAGATATATCACCATCAGGTGAAGAAAAGCAGAGATTATTGTATTCACCCGTCTGTCTGTTAAACTGACTGCAACGAATCTCACAAACTAGTTGACCGAAGAATATCATATTTCTTGTGCATACTGCCAGCATGCCAAGGAACTAAATTATATAATTTTCTGGATTAACTGCCCCTCCATGCTATGGCCATATAGCCAATCACACATACTGTACAATATGGGATCTACTACCGGTGATTTAGTATGCGTAATCCAACACTACAGTTGTTTTCCAATTCATCAGAGAGACAGAGAGTGACAGAGATGATGCACCTATGAAAACTGCACACAGACAGAGAGACTGCATATCTATTATGTGCTATGTGCACAAACTGCACATAGTACATAATGTTTACAGTCCAATTTACCCCAATATACAACATACCACTATTATATATTAGTGGTGCAGGGGACAGAGTGCATGCATGTGCACATGCTGTGCACTCACACACACACACACACACACACACACACACACACACACACACACACACGCACGCACGCACGCACGCACGCATGCATGCACGCACGCACGCACGCACCTTAATATTTAAAAAAATAGAAGATCTACAAGCTGAGAGCTTATATTGGACATTTTCAAATATCCCCAGTATAAAATAGGGTTAAAGTGTTCCTCAAGGATCTCTGGGGTCCCTGGAACCCACTTTGAAAACCAGTGGTGCATGTTTTATTATAGGGACATGCTTCCTGGTAGAGATTTTTACTCAACTGGACATGCCCTTTCTAGTTTCTATGTTGTGTATTGCAGTGCCATGGCTCCACTGGACATTGCTGGTGTGTGGACAGTCTAGGAAAAGAGAGACTGGGAACCAGGACACCACCTGGTACCACCATAGACTGTGACAATGCAGGTGAGAATGAGGAAATAGGGAACATATTTGTCTTGGAAGATATAAACTTCTCTTTCTGAAAAAAGTTTCTCCACATGCATACTTGGGGAGAGCATCGGACTGACCTCATGCTTCATTCAATGCATGAGGAGTTCAAGCCGTTTCTTTTCACCTGACAGGTAGCCTCGGTCCCAGGCTTACTTATCTGCGAAAAGAAAAGCCTGGTCACAACATAAGGCAGAGAAGCTATCGGCGGATGTATCCTCCGGAACATCCGTCAGATGTATTTCCCCCGGATACGAAATTTTCCCGACCAATCACAACACTTGTTTCATTCGTGGAGAATGTAAACTGATTTGTAAAGCATCAACGTCATTTCCTTGCGATACTTCCGCTAAATTCCCGCAACTTCCGCCCAAACAAATGATAGTCTTTACAGCGTAGGTCTTGCCCAGGGTGCCTGACAGGGGGAGTTTCCCCGGTTGGAGTTAACGCGTGGAAGGAGCACGTTATTCCAACCAGTTCCTTTCCCCTCCATCAGGCAGTTTAGAGACCAGGCGGATTACTGCCTGTTTTTGTAAGGGTACCTACCCTAGGTGATACAGGGAGAACATGCAAGCTCTCATTATGTTCATGTAATACTTACTGTACACATCATTTCTAACACGGCTGTGGAAAAGCATCTTCAACTTACAAAAAAAAGATAGGAAATAGGTTAATTTGGAAAATTCTCATTTTGCATCAAAAGAAAAACAATTCCTTTGAGTTGTAAAATTCTATTTACGACAAACCAAACATGTCCTGTGGTGATTGGACCTTAATGGGGAGCCAGTGTTGCTGTGCAACAAACCCAAAACATTATGTTTTAGTTGAATGGCAGAGTGGCACTTTCAATTATCCACCCATGATGTCATTGCTAGCATTGCATGCCCCATTTACTAACTTGAAAAGCTGCCTGTGGCCTCTTGTAGCCTATCAAACTTTATTTTCATTATCTTGTTAAGTGTTCTGTGCAACACTCCAGTAGCCTCTTTTAATGGCTGTGCTTGTCAGATAATTTAACAAAAGAGGATTTTGTTCACTCTTGGCCTTCAAGGCAGGTTAACTTTCCATGGTTTATCTCTTCTCATTGGTCTGTAAAAGACCAAAAGATTTATCATTTGTCAACAGCCATGAGGGCTGTTTGGCTGCCCCCTTACTATGCATCTTATCCTGCTAGTGTGGCATGCTGTGTGGTTATTCAAGCACCTTCTATTATTCACTAGCATTTTCACTGGCATTTCATATTTCATACTTTCTGGAAAAGCTGCCTGTGGCTGTATGACACAGAAAACCTTAACAATGATGCAGAAAGGCTAATACATCCAAGTCTATTGTCCATTGCTACACCTGAACCCAGGGGTCCCCTTAAAACCTTTCAATGACTCCTCCAAAATAGCCGTAGCCTTTGGTTGCAGCCCCTCTGCGAAAGGTCTGGTACCACAGAGCTTAGGTGAGGTGAGAGCTCTGTTTCAGCCTGAGCAAATCAGAACATAAGAAGAAACGAAAGTGAGCATCAAGTACAACCAGATCCAACCGACCAACTCCACCTTCATCATTCTGATGAGGGCCACATGAAGTGTGTTTTTACAGTTTAACCTGTTTTTCCCCTTCTCCATGCCCCTTCTGAGTAGGTGAAGTTGTGCCAGAAACCTCAATTATGCTTCTACAATTTATTTACTTTTCTGTGTATGGCAGATGACAGCGACAGCATGTGTTTAAATTAATAATACTATGATACTTAAAAGCAATAATTATATAAAAACACATTTTAGAAATACTTATAGGACTTCACCCATTTACCTTCAAATAATTGGTCTTCACTAATGCTCCTTATAATATTGTATCATTTTTGTCTACCCTGTCTGTGTCTCAGAGGAGGGCTGTGGACAGTTGAGAAACCTGCATACCAGTGACATCATCGACGGGGAATCCAAGCTAATAGAAACTGCAGGCTTTCTATTCCTACAAAGTTAGCTTGCAATAATGGAAACCATTGTTTCAAGTCGATCCTATGAGACACAGGCAGAGTAGAAAATAATTGTATAGCATTTTATCATGAGCATTAGTGAGGACCAATTATAATTATGAAGAGAAGTTGAAAATGGGTCCTTTAACAGTTGAGCGCACTGCGCACACACTCTCACAGAAACATACAGTACATTTGTAACTAGAAAAAGTGTCCCTCAGGGTGATGTTTAGACAAAATGTTTAGGAGTAATATAAACATTTGTTTTAAATTAGACAGAACGAGACCTCTGAGTTGTGAATGTTCTGCAACATGCGTCAAGCCGAGGAAGCTCCAACCCAGGTCTCAGGAGCGCATTCTTTAATCAAACGGAATTCGCATTACGGGTGGTTTGAGGAGGCGCTTTCCATTGTCCTAAACCTGTGTGCATAAGATAGCCAGATAGACACACACACGGACGGACACACGGGCGGAGTACAAAACATACTCTCTCCCCATGCCTTCGGCCTGGACTTGGAGACAATAATCCTTGTATAGGCACCATAAGCCAATGAGCCGCTCTGATGAACATGTTTTAATTGTTTGCTGTCCAGTTGAACGTCCTGGGACCCACTGTGAGCGTCAGAGAGACAGCATTCCGAGCATGACAGAAGGACACCCTGTACTTGGAGCCTTCATACCTGAATGTGATGCTAATGGATCATACACACCTAAACAGGTAAAACTATGGTTTATAGATAGGCAGACCGATAGACAGAGGATTTATTATACTATTAGTATCACCATCAGGTGAAGAAATGCACACACATACACACACCAACAGGTCAAATTATGATTCACTTTGCTAGCTAGTTGAATGAACACGGACGGTTGTTGTTGTTAATATTATTTTGTGTGTATTGCAGTGCCACGGCTCCACTGGACATTGTTGGTGTGTGGACAGTCGAGGACAGGAGAAAGCAGGAACCAGGACATCACCTGGTCGTACACCACCTGAAGACTGCGACAACCCTGCAGGTGAGAATGTTTACAATCTATCAGGTTGGTAGTGGCAACTTATGGTAGTGGCAATTTATCATTTCATTGGCTGCCGTAGTCACCTATCTTTCTGATTGGCTGCCTCGTCCCTAACCCTATAGGCAACCAGACACTTTCTGCCTCTAACCGACCTATCAGCCAATGGGATAGCATTGCAGCCAGCAACAACCCGTGTGTGTGTGTGTGTGTGTGTGTGTGTGTGTGTGTGTGTGTGTGTGTGTGTGTGCGTGCGTGCGTGCGTGCGTGCGTGCGTGCGTGCGTGCGTGCGTGCGTGCGTGCGTGCGTGCGTGCGTGCAGCTGGCAAAATATGACTATGGGATTGTTTATAGATTATTTATTTATGTATGTAGTGAATTTCTGTATTTAAGTAAGCTGATGTTGGGAGGAGGCAGCAACGACAGCACCAGAGTGTAAGTACCGTATTTGCAAGGGTAAAGGAATAACTATATAAATATATTAGCCTTTCTGCATCATTGTTAAGGATTTCTGTTTCATAGCTACAGGCAGCTTTTCAAGAAAGTACATGGCAAATGAAATACCAGTGCAGTGGCTGCATACCCTCATGGCTGCTTAGTGCTTACTTATTACTTTTCTGTTTGACAAATGAGAAAGCTACCCACCTATGTGCTTAAATTAAACTTTTGTCTCCCCCCTCCCCTCTCTCTCTCTCTCTCTCTCTCTCTCTTTTTTGTATTTTACAGACCAATGAGAAGAGATAAATCATAGAAGAAAGAGACATTGCAATGGAAAGTTAACCTTCCTTATCCAATAAAGAACAAGAGTAAACAAAATGCTCTTTTGTTTAATTATCTGTCAAGCACAGCCATTAAAAGAGGTTACTGTATCGCTGCACATGTCTTCTGTTTGGTTTGAGCTTGAACAGACCAATAAGATAATGAAAACTAGAAAAAGTAGCATAATAGCGTTTGGACAAAATGTGTAGGAGTAATATATGAAAAATCAAACAGATCTGTGTTGAACACATGACTATAGAGAGAGTGTATACCGATTTGCGTGATGTATGGATAAAATCTGTGCAATGAGGTACAGCCATTGGAGTAAAATTGGAATTTTAAGTTCTTACACAATTATATAATCCATTTTCAAAATCACCAAAAGAGCTGTACAGTTACCAGATTTGCATTGTGCACTGCACAACCCTAAATGTCAATTTAATTCTGAGAGTATGAAAATGGAGTCAGGTCAAATGTGTATAATTTAAATTTACAGAACTCAATTTAGTCATAGCAGTTATTCAGCGTGACTTTCAAGTGCAAAATTGCAATAAGAGGTAAGAACCATTGTCAATAGATGACAGGGTAAATGGTCAAGTAAATAGAGTGCAAAGAAATCTATTAAATGCTACAACATAATTATAATACAGGAAAAATCTATCCTAGCATCTGTCAATATATGCTATTTAAGTAACATAACATACTGTACTACAGCATATCTGCATTACTAACATCTATAAGAAATCACACCCGTGTGAACTGAGTGGTGCAAGGTCTTATATAGCCTGATCAGCTATGTCAGTGACGTCACACACTAACCATATAGTAACCATGCTCACCTTTGCACGGACACGTACACAGGTACACAAACATAGATACAGACAAAGCTGGTTGTTGGAGTGGTTTGCACCACTAAAAAAAATAGGCCACAATAAGGAATGACTGGGAGTCTAGGGGTTGAGGTAGAGTCTGAAGAAGTGAGTTTTGCGAGACTTTGGTGGAAAATGGGCAGTGAGTCAGCAGTCCTGACTGAGGGGGGAAAGGTCATTCCACTTGGGTGCCAGGAGGGAGAAGAGTCAAGGACGCTTGTAAAACGGCAGGGTGTTAGTGTAGGGGTGTATGGTGTGTATCGTGTCCCGCAGGTTGAGGGATGCTAGTATTCCCTTGGTTTTGCATTGTACACATACCACTGTTTAGTTAAGTGTCAGATGTAGGAGTTTATATATTAAAAGAAAAGAAAAAGCTGCCGTTCTCTGGTGCCCTGGGGCTTTCCAGCCTCAATAATGCTGTGATGCTGTTTCACCCTTTGAAGCGTGACTTTGCACTTCTGCAGGTGTTACGCTCTACATACCTGACATCCAATTCATTACAGGTACTATGTATGAGAGTGTGAAGTGACATTTGTGAACATGCTACATCTCGTTCCACCCTATTATTTCTCTCTATCTCTCTCTCTGTCTCTCTCTCTCTCGATGTGATGCCTTTTTTTGTGTAGACAGTCATTGTCTCCACCAGGCCGAAGGCATGGGGAGAGAGTATGTTTTGCACTCCGTCCGTGTGTGTGTGTGTCCGTCCGTGTGTCCGTGTGTCCTTCCGTCCGTCCGTTACCAGCTAATCTCCGGCACCGTTAACCCGGTCGATGCCAAACTTTGCACACACACTCCCTGGATGCCAACGATGAACCTCTGCCCTGCATTTTCCAGAACGGCCTGTTATAGCGCCACCATGAGGCAGCTTTTCACATTGTTTACCTAAAACTGCACCGATCTGCGTGAAACATTGCATGCACACTCCCTAGAGGCCAAGGACAAACCTTTCACCTGCATTTTCCGCATCTGCCTTTCATAGCGCCACCAGGAGGCCGACTTTTGTAAAACACATTTTTTGATATTACTCCTCCAGATTCTGTCCAAAAATCTCACAAATCGTTACACAGTATCTCTATGGTCATGTGCTCAAGTCGGATCTGTCCGATATTTCATATTCCATCCTAATTGGCTATAATTGGCTTTCACAGTTTGCAAGATTGCCCCGTTTTGAACAAAAGCCTCAAATCATGAACGCAGCATGCAATTTACGTGAAATCTTTCACACATTTTCTTACTAGGCTGAGGAATATATCCCACCCTTTTCACATTGGCCTGTTATAGCGCCACCAACAGGTTGATTTCTGCAAAACACATTTTTGGAACAAAATGCCTCAAGTCATCCAATTGCCATCAAAAGCAAACATGTTTATATTACTCCTAAACATTTTGCCAAACATCTCACACAGTCCTATCCTCCTGGTGGAGACCTGTGCCCAGAAGGGCACTTTTTCTAGTTTGTATTATTATTTTTACACATTCCCAAGCAGCACTCTTTATTAGGCATGTGCAGTATATTGACTAATAACTATAGAAGTAACACACTGATTCTACATACATTTCACAAATTGAAACTAATACAACAAGAAATTGGATTTTCTCAATTGAACAAATTAATTAACATTTGCTAATTTGTGGATGCTTGGATCCAAGTATTGTATACTTCCATGAAATACAGCTGAGCCAGCCTAACTTCTGCTGAAATGAGATGACTAAAAGACTAGTCATACCATCATCAATTCAGGATTAAACTAAACATGTGTCACTTGTTAACCACATTGTGATAGTTCCCACAGGTTCTTTCCAATAAGTGTTGCCATTGGAATGTTTGGCCATTTGTATGAAATAAAATAAAAATCCAACAAAATAAGCATTTTTATTACTATTATTATTTTTACCTACAAAGGAAGATGTAAAATAATTGTTGCATCCCTTAGCCCTTTATATGTAGTTCCATATTAGGAAAGGCAGTTAATCGTTTCATCAAGGTTTATGACCTGAACACCATGAAGTTGCCAAATGCATTTAGAGACGGATCTGAACATGTTTCCACTGCATGGAGCATGATGGGAGTCTAGTTAGTTAAAGCCAGGCCATGAATGTGAAAGTATGATTGTTACTGTTAATGTCTAAGTGAATCAGGGGTGAAATATGAGGTTTCGGATTGAGCAATGATTCACGATTTCGGTTTACCAGAATTACAGTCTGGCAAGTATTAATCACTTGAACACCATGCAGCATCAATATTCTGGGGGGAACGTTAGCCAATAATAGCAAATCTTCAATTTTACTATTTTGAAAAACCTTTTAAAATAGCCAATCTACAAGCTCACAGCGTGTCAATGTAGATCGGTTAGTTTAACTATTTAAAAATGTTTTTCAAAATAGTAAAAAATGGCAATAAATTTAGGGATTAGCGTTAAGAGGTGGTGCAAGATAGGGCCCTCAGTGTAAAAGATAAAGAAAGAAAGGAGTGGATATGGGTCTTTTCCAAGACAATTCCAAATGAAATGGCGGCTGCTTCTGTATGTTTTAGTTATTTATTGCTGCTAGGATGAGACATTAGGTGTAACGATCAAAGCAGATTATTTGCCCTTTCTTGCTCCAAGAATTACCAATCAAAGGTCTTGCAGATATTCAAACTGGCATTCTGATTAAAAACCAAAAACTTAAATGAACCGTGTAATTGTGTAATTGACTGTGTAGAAACAGACCTTTTTACTTCAATTTCACCTAAAGGCACACTTTTTCTTCTCTCCTATTCATATAACATTTTAAGGGAGGTTTGTGGGTGACTGCTCAGGTATGATATCAACCACTCTGGACGATGTGAAATATCACTGTAGTGTAGACATTCTAATAGTCTAGAGCATGCACCCCGTTACCTCCCGACCTAGCTCAAACACCCCATATGGAAATAAAAATTGCATAAGCTAGAGAGACATATATTTCCTATATCCACATATATGAACCTGAATATGGCATATATATGCAGCATAGGCTATATATATTCTGCATGTACTTGCCATATATTGGCATAATATGTTATAATATTTCATTTCATATAAAACCATAGCACCACCATTAGCCTTTTCATATCACGCACCCCCTAGAACAGGGGTTCTCAACCCGTGGGTCGCGACCCCTCGGGGGGTCGCCAAAATATTTTAGGGGGTCCCCAAATTATTTTAAAAAAAAAAAGATTTTTTTTAAAATTTTATTTTCACGATTTTTCAAAAATAGCAGATCTACAAGCTCATAGCGCGCCACCGAGTGGCGCGCTATGAGCTTGTAGATCTGCTATTTTTCAATAGCTAAATTATAACAATGCTTAAAACACAAAGGGGTTCCCGCCCAAAATGGTTTAAGGTTATTGTAGCAGTCAATTTATATTGGGGGTTGGGAGGGGGCGGGGCGGGGGTCCCGAGACATTGCCAAAGCATTTCCGGGGGTCCCCGGCCAAAAACGTTGAGAACCCCTGCCCTAGAAGACGCTCGTGCACCACAAGGGGTGCACGCACCACAGTTTGGGAACCACTGGCTAGAGTATACCAAGGATACCCTAAACTATAACCTAGGCTAGGGTATCCTTGGTCTACTCTAAAGGTAAATTCTTCACTTTGGTAAATCATTTCACTCTGACAACAACTTCCAAAACATTTCTCCTTCATTGTTTTCCTTGTGTCTCAGTGACGCAAGGAAAGCCTTGTGCAATAATTGATGATTGATGATTTGCCAAGTGTTGTTTTTCTTCAGTATTCTGACATCTATCTATAAAGAGAGAGACAGATACAGAAATCTCCATATATGGGCATAAAAGGGACACAGACAGATGGGTGGAACGGGTATTCCATCGTTACCGACTCGGTGCTCTACAGCCGGTCTAGTAAAATATAATCAGCTGAAATGTTTGGTAACACTTTATATTAAGGTCGTCTTTATAATGCATTATAGCGCATTTATAATGCATTATAATGTGCTTATAAGGCATTATTGATATGCCTTAACATTATTCCATTTAATACACATTGGTTATAATGCATTATGACACAGACATTACAGCACTTATCTATGTGCCTTTATAACCACCTACGTTATAATAGTTATAATGTGCTGTTCCACTGAGCATAATAATGCATTATGACCAGCACTTATAATATGTTATAAACGTGGTTATAAGTTGTTATACATGATTACAAACATTTATAACGAGTGTTATAATGCCTTATAAGCACATTATAATGCATTATAAATGAGCTTATAATGCATTATGAAGGCGACCTTAATATAAAGTGTTACCAAATGTTTTAATTAAAGTTAAAAGGAAACAACCAAAGAGATTTACACAGCAGTACATACATACATATACATAATAAATACATTTAAGGTTTCATGACATTATTTTTCCTAATTTTTTCTTTTTCGTTTTTCTTTTAGGTTTTATAACCTCAATTACACCTAAAAAAACCCTGAACTTTGAACATTCAGTGGATTTTCTGTGGTTTGGAGTTTTCTCTGGGGTTTGGAAGCCTTTTGAACTGCAATGAAAACAGGCAAAATGGGGCACGGTGGCACAGTCGGTAGTGCTGTCGCCTCACAGCTAAGGTGCTGGGTTCGATTCTCGCTGGGGACGCTGTGGGCGTGTTCTCTCTTCCGTGTCATCAGTGCCCATACCTGAGGTGGGGTTGGGAAAGGGCCTTTCTGTGTGGAGTTTCCATGTTCTCTCCGTCTCCCCTAGGGTAGATACCCTCACATACCCTAAACTACCTCCCCCTGGTCAGCCGGGGCGCCTGATGGAGGGAAAAGGAACTGGTTGGAATAACGCGTTCCTTCCACGCGCTACGTCCAGCCGGGGAAACTCCCCCCTGTCAGGTGAAAATAATCAGCTTGGACTCCTCATGCATAGAAGGAAGCATGAGGTCAGTCCGCTGCCCATTCTCAAATCATTGTTGATAGTAATTTTATATATAAACCAGATATCTATTTCTCTGTATTTCCCCTACCTCAGCTTCCCTTGTTTCTGTCCACACATGAGGTGTGTTCACATTCCTGTTTTACATGGCTATAGATATGACTGCAGGTTCAGCACAGTATTACAGAATGAAACAGGTGCGTGTGGAAACAGGTAGTTTTGGCATCAAAAATTGGCACCAAAGGGGAAAGTGATTGTAAATGGCAGACACCTGTGGTCACAGGCAGTTTACTCCTGAGGGAATATTTTTAATAAGATAATACATGATAATAAGATAATAAGATATATAGTGCAGTTGGGATATATTCAGGTGTGGTCACAGCTTCCCAATCTATACCAGCTCATTGATCTCTATATTTCAGTATATAGCACATGAAATAATAATAATGAAACAAAATATAATAATACACATATATATGTCATGAAATTCATCATTCACAATTAAAGTTGTCAGATTTTTATGCTATATTAACTAGTTTTGCTGGGGACACCCTGGAACGCCCTCAAGGACGGCCCTGTTGTTTCACCTGGACACCACTTTTGGAACCATTGGTCTCTACAACGACACGCCAGTCACCTAGTGTGTCTATATGCTTGCCAGTGTGTCACTGTGTCTGTGTCCATAGTTTGACGCATGAGTCTGTGCTTTGTGACTTTTACCGGTGATGGGATGGACTTTGGGACACGGGATCAGAGCAGCATACTCTACTCTCCCATCGCTGGGGTGGACTTTGCCAACCAACCAAATGGGCCTGGTCTACAAGATTTGCTACACCACTAAGATACCCATGTACCTGCCAAAATACTTCCCTAATATCAACAAAGTCCACAATCACAACACCAGAGGGAGTTCAACTAACCACGTGCAAACCAGATTTGGCTCAAACAAGGGGTTAATTTCACTCATATGTCACTAAAATGTGGAATGCCCTAACAACAGCTATTAAGAAAAGTGAATCCCTAAACTCCTTAAAAAATGCTCTCAAAGAGCACTTTATGGCCGGCTGCAATTCAAAACTGGCCCCTGTAAAAAAGTTAGTCAAAGTCCCCCTCTCCCCTTCCCGCCTATTTTTCCATACTGTACGCATTTTTCTTTAATTTAACTGTATCATAGAAGTGTATACTTGTACTTCTTTAAATGATGTATTGAAAATGGAGGACCCTGATGTAATCTTAGTGCTGGTTATACTGTATCCTCAGTAGCAGTTTTTGTATTGACCTGTAGGCCTACTTTCTTTTTAACTGTACCCATGCATTCGGCAAACTGTCAATCAATAGGACGTAGTGTGTGGAAGGAACACGTTATTCCAAACAGTTCCTTTCCCATCCATGCCCTGATGACACGGAGGAGAGAACACAACCCCAGCGGGAATTTACCCCGGGACATTCTAGACAGCGCTATCGACTGGGTGGGTCTGGGGGTAAAAAAAATAATAAACTAGAAAAAGTGCCCTTCTGGGCACAGGTCTCCACCAGGAGGATAGGATTGTGTGTGATGTTTGGCAAAATGTTTAGGAGTAATATAAACATGTGTGTGTGTGTGTGTGACGCGACTTGGCCTGTTGTAGCGCCACCATGAGGCTGATTTGAAAACTGTCAAGTGGCATTTCTTCCTCAGCCTAGTAGTGGGAATAGGCATGCACAGTTTCACCGCAATCGGACGCTGCGTTGCGGAGTTGTGGCAATTTGTACAAAACAGGCTACTCCTGAAAACTTTAGAAGCAAATCGTAGCCAATCAGGATGGATAATTATGAGAAATCAAACAAATCACATGATGACATGACTATGGAGAGCATGTGTACCGATTTGCGTGAAATTTGGATAAAATCTGAAGGAGTAATATTAGAAAATGTGTTTTACATATGTCGGCCTCCTGGTGGCGCTATAAAGAGCAGATGTGAAAAATTCCAGGCAAAGGTTTTTCCTTGGCCTCTAGGGAGTGTGCATACATGGTTTTACACAGATCGGTGCAGTTATAGGTAAAAACACAAATCGGCCAGTTATAGCGCCACCATGAGGCTGAGTTGAAAATATTCAAGTGGCATTTCTTCCTCGACCTAGTGGGAATGTGCGTGCAAAATTTCACGGAAATCACACCATGTGTTCATGATTTGCAGCATTTTGTTTGAAACGGAGCACTCCTGCGAACTTTGGAAGCCAATCTTAGCCAATCAGGATGGAGTCTGAAAAATCTGAAAGACCCGTTTCGTTGAATGGCTCTAGAGAGACTGTGTACCAATTTGCGTAATGTTTGGACACTTATTCAAGGGATGACTTCCGCACACCTGGTTCAGTTTTATAGCAGGTGCGTATAGGTCCTGGCAGTACAGCAAACGTTATGAGGAAGGAGGAGAGACCCGCACACTGCCACTTGCTGGTTCAAGAACTTTAAAAGTGTCAGATTGCAACGTTTCAGCCTTTCGGCCTTCTTCAGGCATGTCATAATGTTTGGACAAAATCTCCTTCGGCCTGGTGGAGACAATAAATGTGATAACTTGTACATGTGTAGCATGCTGTCCCTGCCTCAAAAGAGACAGAGACAGTTCCTTAAAAATTATGATGACCTGTGGGTAAACGTTGTCTCTATTATATCTTTGAATTGCTGCCATGCATGATGTGAGTATGTGTGGTGTTCAGTGTTCTGTACTTTCTTTTTTACCCTTGCCGTTTCTCAACCCAGTACCTTTTTAAGATGTGGGAGTGACTTCTGTAAAGCTTGTTACATAACATCCGAGAATTATCCATGAACTGTGACTTTCCACATTCCACCAACTGACCTACTGTACAGGGAATGTTCTGCGGAAAACATTTTGAGTTGGTTGACACACAGCATATACACTTTATAAATCATGTTCCAAAACTATAAAAACTCTGGCTCTGCTTTCTGCTCTGGCTTGGAGCCAATGTTGGACAGTAACAAAGTACATTTGCAGTAGCCTACTGTAGGCTTATAGTTTATTTGTTTGAGTATCTGTACTTTATAAATACTGTAAACGAAAGTACTATACTAATACTTGGGAGTATTTGTATTTTAGATTACTTTCACTCCACTACTTTTCAAAGACAAATATTGTACTTTTGACTCAACTACATTTCAAGTGATAAAAAAGTACATTATGAATTATGAAAAAATAGCTGATCTACAAACTAACAACTTTTCACTAATTATCACTATTATAATTTGTTGGAAAACTCAAACTTTCTGCTTGGAGTAGATGGCATCTTTCAAATCCTGTGATACCATGCCTCCTGCTGGAAGGATGATGCTAAAACAGCCTGTGCTAATACAACTTTATAATCAGAGAAATTAGATACATTTATAGTCTGAAAATACATTTTATTATTTCAGGAAAGAGTTGATGTTGACCTGAGGATTGGAAGACCCTGCATGTGTGGATTGAACAATCTGTGTTATATAACTGGACTGGGATTACCGGTATAAAGTAAAAGTACACAACAGTTTCACTTGTTATTCACAGAATCACAAGCATTACATCAAGGCATTTAAAGCCACCACCACAACACACAGGCCTCACACAGGCCCTCACCCCCCGCAAGACACCCGTTGTTATGGTTGTTCACCATATGTCCCTCAGACAGGCTCAGAAATTAAGTACCTTGTTTTTATGCTTTTAGGCGGAGTGAATTGCTGACTCAAGTATTCAGCTAAGTTTGGTAACTCGAATGACTATATGGAGTAAACATACACACAATCTAAAGCCATTAACAGAAAACTGTATGGCTGAAGTTGTGAATGCCCAATATTAACAGTGGTATGGTCCTTTTAACATGATTGCATTTGGTTTTGCCCAATTAGTGAAGATAATACACTGCATTTAACCTGCATTCAATCAATAGGTTTACTCAAATCTACTTTTGCCCAATGCCTTACTTTCTAGGAAACATTTTCACATGGTCTTCCATATTAATTTATATATGATCCAAAACCTTCCCCAGCAGTTAAAAAATATTATCTGTGGCCTGTGGAGGAAGTGTGCAATAGAAGTATGTTCTGAACAGAGCCTTAGAAGAAGAGAGTCGCGACACGCTATTATCTTACCACTCGTTATATTTCAATGCGATAGTTCCAAACCTTGGAACTATCCCATTGAGATAGAATGAGCACTTCCACGTTCCTTTCTTACAATGGAAGTCAATGCTAGTGTCGTCACTCTCATACTGGATCAGGCTGGTTCTGACTAAGCAGTATCAGTAAGCTGATTTTGCTGAGTAAAGCAGGCGATGTAATCAGCCCAACAAGCCACACAGCAGAGATCAGCTCAGTCCTCCAAGATGAGACAGACATAAAACCTCTTAAACCCCAGGGGGGTAAAGGGGGTAAATCTGTAACATCGGAGTTGGAACCGGAGACCAATTGGGTCTCCATTGACCCGCTGAGCGCTGTTCAGAGGTGGACAGCCGCTGCCCCCGCCGGCGGGGGCAATGGGGCTCAAGAGGTAGGATAGAAAAGAAATTAGCTACTGTAACCCTGACCCCAGCCTTTCTACAGCCTGTGAATTCTCCTCAGCACAAGATGGTGCTATGCACCATCCTTTTATAAATAATGAGCTGCTGACTGGTAATTCACATGTTTTTATGTTACAGGAGCTACTGTAAGTAAGCCGATTTCTATAGTATAACACAAACAGCAGTGGGGTTGTGTTTGTCCAAAGCTACAGAGCAGCTACTATGCGTTCCATATTCATCAGGGTCAAGAGCTGAGAAACCTACTGCCTCCCCAGACCTCCTCCTCTGAGCCCGGTGGAGAAGGATCCGGTAGGTCCCTGTCAGCGGGCTCCGACAGTCCAAACTAGTGTTGTTTTGTAAATGGACAGCAGAGATGCCCAAGTTTGACAGTGAAAGCTTCACCTCCTGCTCCTCCAAACACAGAGTCTGGGAGGTCTGGATTAAGTGGGCTGGGGACTGTGGTAGGGAGGCATAAGGCAGAGGGTAATCGATCCCTTTGAGCCAACTACTACTTATAATCTGGGAAAGAGAAGCACGGTCAGCAGGCACAAGATTCAGCATGCCTTTAATGAGCAGCTGGCACTGGTCGGGCACATAGGGAGGGATACTGTAGGCCCCTTGGAGAATGCAGCGCTTCAACCTACCCTTGCTATCTCCATGGAAAGGCATGGTAGCTGTCACAGAGAAGAAGAGGAGAATGCCCAAGGCCCAGATGTCCGAGTAACGGCCAATGTAGCCATTTTTCTGAAAGAGTTCGGGGGCAGAGTAGGATGGCGAGCCACAGAAGGAATTGAGGACCTCGGCGGGGCTGCTCTCTGTGCTGAAACCGAAGTCTCCCACTTTGATGCAGTTGCAAGTGGTATAGAAGACATTATCTGCCTTTAGGTCTCGGTGGACAATGTTTTTGTCATGCTAGACCAAAAAGAAATGGAAGATGCTCGATTTAAATTCTTGATTTGATACTGTATAACCATGAGCAAATTACTACTGAATAATAATAGGTATCTGGTGGTAACTACAGTTTATAATTAAATGTAATAGTCATTGACAAATAACTGTATTGCTAGAGCATCTTGTTCATAGAAATTGAGTGCAAAAGTCATTCATTCACAACAATGACAAAATTAGTAGAACTTCCCAAAGTAAAGACTAATTTGTAAAGTACAATGGTGTGAGGGGCGAAAAGGGGTTAACTGGAGGTGTTGTCAGCATTTGATCAGAACTCACCATGTACTTGACAGCAGCGACGACCTGGGTAAAGACCGTTTTGGCCTCCATGTCAGTGAGCTTCCCCCTGGCGTTGACACGTGAGTATAAGTCCCCACCATTCCCATACTCCATCACCAAGTACAACTTTGTGCTTGTCTCAATGACCTCGTAAAGCCGCACCACATTGGGGTGACACAGCTTCTCCATGCAGCTGATCTCAGAGGTGAACAAGGACTGGCACTTCTTGTCCAGGCGCATCTTGTCCATGACCTTGACAGCTACCCTCTCTGACAAAGGAGACAAGAAGAGGATTAAGCCAAGTGTCAGAGAGAGGTTAAAGAGGAGAGAGAGAGACGGGGGTGGACGGACGGCAGTAAACCATCACACATAACATCTGGTATAATCTTGTGAAGGTCAGCACTCTGCAGCCGTATTATTTAAAGGTATGATAAAAATGTTCCTAATAGAGGAATATCCCCCCGGCATGTGAGCACAAACTCTCTTTCGCACGCACGCACGCACGCACGCACGCACGCACGCACGCACGCACGCACGCACGCATGAAACATGACATTAATACACTGCTGGGGGTGTGGAGGATCTGCACTGATCAGGAGGAGTTATCCAGGCGACCACCCCATATCCATTGGCATGTGTATTCACCTAGAACTAATGCCCCCCTGGAGTCACTTATTATGTGGCAGAGGAGACTAGAGACCCTGGGGAATCCAGAGTGTTCATTGAGGAATGCCAAATATGATTATTTTAGATAGCTAGATGCAGAGTGGGTAAACCATACAAAATTAATGCGTTTTAGGATAAATGAATGCATGAATGGGTGACATAAGGATAAATTGCACAATGTGTGTCCATTTGTAACTCTGAGAGTGCGGAAATGTAACCATTTCATTGCAAATGTAAACATTCCAAATGTAACCGTTCCATTTGCGCACTCTCAGAGTTAAATATAAACACTGATTTTACTGTACAGTCAGGACCTCACCTTTAGTCAAGGTGTGAACACCCAGTCTTACATGAGAAAAGTTGCCTTGTCCTATCTCCCCTCGTAACTCATAGAAGCTGATCCTCCGGCCCAGTGTTAAGTCGTTGACGACCCTCTCGTTGTGGGCCATGTCATAGACGACCTTCTCAAGCGGCGACTGTTTCATCCTCTCCAAGTACATCACCTGAGGGACGGTGCAGGCAATTTGGTAGACTCGTCCACTGGCAGAGTCTTAGGCTTCGATTTTTGGTTCTCTTTGCATTTTGGCCATAGACCTTTTTTGATGACTTAATTTAAAAAGAAACAAGTTAAAATGGTTAAAATAATGACATTGTTAAACAAATATTCCAATCTTCTGTAAACCCATAAATGCAAATATTTGTAAATATAATACAATATATATAACAATGACTTTATTTACCTACTTTCTTATAGATAGTACAGTTGAATATTGTACAAATTATTCAGTAGTAACGTATGTAACATATGTGTGCCCTTGCTAACTCAAATGATTAGAAGCAAAGCAACTAAAGATATTGGGATGCTGGTCATCAGTGTAAAATAGTGTCTAGTCTGACTGAGTCTGACAGCTGTCTTCATCATAAAATGCCAAATCAATACTACTGTCATGGCAAGAACAGTCAGAAGTCATTTATGGGCCATTATTTTTATTCATACATGTTGCTTTACTTTCAGTATTGAATCAATGGACGTAAACAAGAGCTCTTGTCTCTTGAACTAGGTTAGTGGTGAATGTGCAGACGGAAGCGTATGTGCTCCATCTACGAAACAGTGGTAAATGAGATTAGTCTCCATTAGAAATCCTATTGACGTTCACTGTCATGTGACGAAGTGTCAAACTCACTTCATAGTAACGTAAAGGTCAATTTACCTTTAACTGACACTATGACACAAACATAACAGATGTGAATGACTTGGTGTGGACTAGACACACACACACACACACACACACACACACACACACACACACACACACACACACACACACACACACACACACACACACACACACACACACACACACACACACACACACACACACACACACACACACACACACACACACACACACACACACACACACACACCAAGAGAGAAAACATGGACAAGCTGTGTTGTGTTGCCTTGCTTAACTCATGAGTTAAGCAAGGCAACACAACACAGCACAGCTAGGGTCAATAGGAGTTGACCTCAATGTTGAATTTCTGTGCAGTGTGTATTGTAAGTTTGCAATATGTCCTCCTTCAGAATAGGTTAACAATAGCACCTGTTAGACCTTATTCTTATGATTAAAGTCACAAATCCACTGTCAGTCAATGCAGGTCAGGATTATGGCCCAGCTTTTAGTCATTTGTATTACTGATGATTTGCTTACTAGGTGACTGACATAACATGATACCGTAAATAGACTGTTTGATGATGTGTTAAACAAACAAAGCATTATACTACAGACTATACTATAATCTTAATGTAAGAGGGATATTAGATAGCCATGTCAAGAATACATACATTGGAACTAAAGAAACAAAAGAGGAGGTACAAAAATAATGACATGATAAAATTATTATTATTATGATAATTATAATTATAAATAAATAAAAAACAAGTTGGTGCACTTTTCCAATACACAGCTGATTAAAGATCAATAAACTACAAAGGAGAGTGCTACAGGTGAGCCAGTATAGGATCATACAAATAGTGACAGCACACAGAAATGTGTATGGGGAGAAACAAATTGGCAATGAAATTGGGGACAAAAAAGGGGTAAAAGCAATAACAACAAAAAGCGGAGTGCTACAGTAAGTAGTAACTTGACCATTTCAGCAGTTGAAAATGTTTCTCACACACACACACACACACACACACACACACACACACACACACACACACACACACACACACACAACATTTCTAAGTGTCTGCCCAATTTCAAATGTGTGTAGCTTACATGAGAGCAGTGGATTCTTCATCTCTTCCTCTGGCAGCTATAGATGAGTCTGACTGGAGATCATGTGAAAGGAGCTGCAGGAGGCTAAACAGCTTGCCTTCGTAATCCTATTAACAACATGTATTAATAAGCATCTAATGATGAGAGTGAAACCCATCCTGGCTGGTTTACATTCCAATCTGGTTCTATGACAGACAAAAATAAAATAAATTAAAATAAAATAAACAGTTATAATACCACATTTAATATAAAATTGCACTAATTTGGAGGATCATTTTGAATCTGAGAATATGATGTGTAAGAAAATATATAGGCTAGGGGTTTTCTTTTTTTGTTATTAAAGTACTGGTATTTATTAATTTTCCAACAAATAATTCACACGACATAACATACAAAAAAGAAAGAAAACACAAGCAGTAAAAACTAAGCTACCAGGACAACACCCCACTACACCCCTGTGATTATATCAAGTGATTATGTCAATATGTAGTGTCATCTACACAGTGAGAATATAGCCTACTATACAGTCAATTTACAGCAAATATAATTGACATGGCCACATTTACTAGTTTGCCTAAACAGGCCACAGGGATAATCCCATGCATTGTCTAAAATTATTAACTTCAGCAGCACTATTACCGGTAACCACATTGCTGACTATCTCATACTCTGAGGTGTGTGTAGTGACTGAAGTACCCCCACAAGAAAAGAGAAATGGTAAATGGTGCATTTATATAGCACTTTATCCAAGGCGCTTTACATAGATTGTGCATCAATTCACCCATTCACACACATTCATACACCGATGGCGGCAGAAACCATGCAAGGCACTAGCCAGCACATCGGGAGCAACTTGGGGTTCAGTGTCTTGCTCAAGGACACTTCGACACTAACTCTGGGGAGCCCGGGTTCAAACAGGCAACCTTGCGGTTACCATCCAGCCACTCTACCCCTGAGCCACCGCCGCCCTAATATTAACAACGTACTGCAGTGTCTTTTAAACCCACCCTTGATTTGCTCCAGATCATTTTCATTTTCCATAGCAGAGTGGACCACCAGCATAGACAATCTCACTGGCATGTCTGCCAACCCTGGGCTACTCTGATCTATTACAAACCTCTTGCTACTGTATGTTTTCTGGAAAATGCCATGCAGCACTGTCAAGCTATCGCTCGCCTGTAGAAAGGTCAAAATTAAAGCAGAATGATCCGATTGAAGATATATTTCTAATTTAACCAAACCTGCTGACAGCAGTGTGCTTCAATTGGTTTTGCAGCAGGAGCCCAAATTGACCTCATCCATCCAAAGCGGCCCATTGTTCCAAGTGATTTCCTTAACGGATCAATCTGCTATTCATGAAAATAAAAAAGCAGGCTCAGCCAAACTGAAATAAACACAAATCTAAAATAAATGACACGACATGACTTGTCTGTGTCCCAAAGGAACTACAGTACATAGAGAAATCATCTAGCATAAAATTATTGCAATGTCATTGTTGGTCCTGTTTCCGTCTGATGTGAAGGCAGCAAACCTACAATACACCTAGACCCAACTGAAATTACATTTCTATAATGATTCTGGCAAAAAGGGTCCCCACTCCCCAATGACATTGATTTCACATTTATTAATAAGCTGTAATATCAGATGGACTTGCAGAAAATTGTTGAACATTTCTGATTAATGAAACAATGGATCAAATAATTTCAAACAGTTACAGATTCCTTTTATTGTACTATTTAACAAATATTTACAAAAGAGCAAACTCCATGCATAGTAAAAGACTGACCACCACTGATACCACTGTACACCATGTATCAATAGTTTAGCATGAAAAAAACCTTCATGGCACAATTTGTATATACATATTTTAAAAAGCATTTACAAATGTCCAATTGATTAATCTGATAACATAAGGTTCCAGTTCTCCGCAGTAAATAGTGTCAAAGTACTACTGGAAAACATCTCTCATGTAACAGATGCTCAGTCCTGTCCTTACGTGGCATTTAGTCCAGTGTACCTAGACAGAGAGGATGAAGAATGTTATTCATGACAGAATAACCTTTATTCATTATTGCCTAACTAATATGGATTCGTTTGCATGCCATAATAACTGTATGTTGTTATGCCTTCCTAATGAGTGGTGTGTGTGTGTGTGTGTCAGTATTGATTTCCATTATAAACGTGAGGATGGACAGTTCAGATGGGGATTAAGTTAATACTTGTAAACTACAGACACTCGTGCTTTCTAAGGTGTGATTTGGGGCCCTAAAGATGAATACAAAATCAATATAAACATCTTAAAACTAAAATGTGTGCCAAAAATATACATTTTGAATGAATATTTCCTGCACAGCCTTTGTGATCTACTGGTAGATCACGATCTACCTTTTGGGCACCCCTGCTCTATAGTAATCATCATAGCTATAGTAGTCCGGCAGTGGGAAGTGGGAAATTTGGTATAGTTTTTTTTTTATTGGCCGAATATATTGTCTATTTACATACATTCATGAATCCACTTGCTGACCGGCTGTTGGTATTGAGCAATTGTTTTATAGGGGGATATATGTGACCATACCATTAACAACTGGAAAGCTGGAGAGACAGGAAGACTCCCACTACTGAACAAACACTCTAATGAGGACGATCAGTTATTTTTAACAAAATATAATAATAATACAAAATAACATCACTAACCCTACCTTGAACTTTCATGTTATATTGATTCTGCACCATGGTATTGACAGTACATTTGTACTAAAACAATATCTGCTTAACATATCCCCACTGTCTACAGGAAACAATTGATATATTGCTTACCTTCTAGAAAAGCAAACTCATCTATGGCCTCTATTGCATTGTCTGTCAAGCAGAAGAGAGGAACACATTCCGAATCAACTTATGACAGTAGGTTGAATATCAACTATGAACAATGTATTAGGACTTTTAATTGTACATACAATATGATCCCAGTGTCCCATAAATTAATACAAGATCAATGTTGGTGTACAATAATGTTGATTTCTGTAAGCCGGCCATAGCATAAGTAACCAAACCCGATTAGCCCAGTAGTCACTAAGAAATGTAATCAGGACAGAGGAAAATGGGAATATTGTCTATTTTACAAAACTTACCCAAATCTTTTCTCTGCAACGTTTTCCTCTTTCCTTGCTGGGCATATACCAGAGCATCCTTGGCAATCATCTCAACAAATAATTCCTGTTGGGAACAAAACAATGCAAAATGTCTACTTAAACACAGTAGAATCCTCAGTGTTCAAGTTATGCAATTGTGTTATTCTGGCAGTAGGCTATATGGAACATTGGAACCAAATGGAGGTTATATTTGTTGTAATGTACACTGTCAAGACACAATCGAGCGCGCGCGCACAGTGCTCGCTCACTCACACACACACACACACACACACACACAGCTACGGAAGCTATGCTAATATGTCAGGCTCAGCATTATGTGAACGTGCGTCTGTGTTCTGTAACGTGGTCGTGGTGTAAAATGTACCGTGGCTTTAGCGATGATAAACACAGACTCTTGGCTGGCCAGCGACACGTCTGGGTCGGCTTTCATCAGCGCTTTGATGCGGGCCAGCGGGAGCTTGGAGAGGCGGCTGTGCGGACTCGGAGCACCTGCGACGGGCCCGGTCTGCTGGCCGCTCTCTTCCTCCGCGTCATGCCCTCCTCCTCGGCTCTCCTCCTCACTCAAGCACCGCTCCGGTTCGGCTTCTGCTGGGGGAGTGACGGGGATCGCCACTGTAGCTGCCATTCTCTGGTTCTTTAACAAACGAGATGTTAAAATCGAGAAGGTTGTTGTTGGTTTCTACATATCAACACATTTGCTGCTCGGCCAGCATGTTGTTTTCGCGCAATGGAAGGAGTGGGCCTCTGATTCGTCAATGGAGGACTACAGAGTCCCGCCCCTTCCTCTCCCGCCAACTAGTCCTCGTCGGCGGTTGGTCAAATAAGAAAGTAGGAATGTTCAAGACACATTAACGTTGAACGTTGCTAAAAATCACACCCGTGTGAACTGAGTGGTGCAACTCCCCTCTCTCTCTCTCTCTCTCTCATTAGCAGGCAACAGTGCAACACTATCTCTCGCTCTCTATTTCTGGCACAACAGCGCCACTTTTGCCCCTACTGGTACTCTAAACATTGGGACATAGTCCCATAGGGACATTGCTGTTCCTTGGAGTGGTTGCACCACTCAAAAAAATGTTAAGAAAGGATTTCGAAATTAGAATTACCAAACATGTATTGATAATTTGATATTAATGAATACATAATAAATACCTAACCTTACTGTCAGTGACACCAGTATGATATTGAATATCTACATTTCTGCACTTTACATTGGTTGTAAGTGCTGTTATTAAAATGCTTACTATAAAAAATACAAAAATAGCTAAAATACTAAAATTCAATAAGTTCATAAAGCATAACTTAATATCACCAAAATCCGAACTTGGCATACTGATAACAAACTTTCATTGCATCTTGGTAAAACAGAAATTACAGAATCCATTCTTTTTGGGTCTAACCATTCCCTCAGTAGGGTAAATGTAGATGATTTCTAGGTCAGAGTTGATGACATATTAATCTTTAGCAAAGAAGAGGTTACATGGGCTGTATCCTGGACAATAAACTGACGGGTGAGGGCATGGCAACAAGAGTGATCATAAGAGTAAATCAAAGGACTCAATCAATCTCCTCCTTTGTTAACAAGAGGGCTCTCAGGACATTAGCTGGAGGCTGGAGCTCTTATTCAGCCCTTGTTTGACTATGCTTGCACCTCCTGGTTCTCTAACATCTCAATGGCACAAAAAATTAAGCTCCAGACCTCCCAAAACAAACTAATCCGACTTCTTCATAGTCAGATGCCTTTATCTAAAGCGATTCACAATGCATTACATTCTCCTCTTCACAATTTCTTTTTTTTAATAACTTTTTATTGCATTTTTATGTTTACACATAAAGATGAATCAAATGTATAGATAAAGTGAGACAAACTAGAAAGGTATAAATGATATGCACAATACAATAAAACAGACATGAAAAACAAAAAGCACAGAAACAAAACAAAACAAACAAAAGAAAATGGCGAGCAGCACATACACAATACAGTCAGTTATTCATTAGGGAAAATAATATAAATACAAATATATACACATATATATACATACACAACACACATGGGCACATCAGAAGGCAAATTGCAAGAGTACAGCTGGGTGTAATTTCTTAAACAAATGTCATAGGCTAGCACACTGCAATTTAAGGCAAACAACCTGCAGAGAGCACCAGAGCCCAGACCACAACGTTGAACAGTGTTATTGTCTTTCACGTTTTGCTCCAAGCCGGGTACTTCCCACTTCCCAGTGTGACTTTTCTGTATCATTGAGAAAATCAATTCATGTTTTGAGTTCACATCAGAGATGTATGAGAATCTCCCTAGACAGAAATGTGTTGTACTTTCTGGCAGCATGTGTTAAACATATCCATTCCTGACAAGTGTTCAGTTTCACACTTGCAGATCTCGCCCCTCCTGGAAGTTTTTGTGACTGGGTTTTTCAAAATAAATGCTTTAGTGTGTTTAAGCAAACACTTTCCTGGGTTTAGTGTTTCGTGGGTAATGAAACAGGCCTGTGAGAAGCACAGATGTTAGGTTTCAGAGGAGAGGAGATCCAGTCAACTCCCTCCTGAAGAATGCTTGACTGGCAGAGGGGAACATGGAGTCCTGCTCTTTTCTAATAAACTGTAATGACAACATGTTGCGGCCATGGACATAATTTTTGTTCCACAGTCAATAAAGGCATTCCATCAGGGAACTCACATGTGAAGTAAGTTAAAGTTCAGACCCCTCCTGTCCTTGGGAGAACATGAAGAAATGAATCAGGGATTAAATTTGCTGGATTGATGGTCGTCATTTGGGCCAGTAGAAGAATGGCAATTGGGGGGGTCAAAACATTTATACTGGAAACTCTGAATTGCAGAGCAGCTTACCAAGTGTCGTATATGGTCTTAAATAGTGTCTTATAACTGTGTTTCCTCCACAGAAAAAAAGGAAAAAAATGGAAGCAAGTATTTACCCCCTGCACCACATCCACTGAAAATATTTTAGCTAAGCTCCCATAGCCTCCCGAGTCCCAACATCTTGTCCTTCAACGTCTCCAGGAGGCCATGATATCCTACCATACACCTCCGGCTGTCCACACTTTCAGAGAGGGTGAAAGGTCATAGTCATAGTCCTAGTCATAGTCCTCTGAATATTGAAACCTGACACTGCCTCCACATTGTTTTTATTTTTCTCCAACTTCTATGATGTTTGTGTGTCTGTATACTTCAACAAGAGATTTGTCCATCGTTGCAAAGATATGCAGGAAATGTGTTTGGCCTTACAAGCAGACCTGAAGTCATGTGGAAGGTATGTTTTTGCAGCTGAGAGATTCCAACCTGATTTCTTGAGGGTCAAATTCTTGAACACCTAACCCCCTGCCACCCCCAACTCTCTCTCACACACACACTCACGCACACACACACGCGCACACACACACAAACGTGCACGCACACACACACGTCTTCCCCGCCTCACCCTTCAGGATAGCATATTTTCACTGCCAAGGCTCATGCTGTATGTACACAGTTATGGGAATATGCTCTAGTCATGTCGACTGAATATTTTCTCAGCCCTCCCACCAAGGCTAATTTTCTCAAAGATAAACCATAGGAACTTAAAGGCATGGCACAGAATGATATTACTTGACCTGCAAAATGTACTGCACATTAGTGTTGACCCTTAATTACACTTTTCTAGTGAAGCAATGCATGGAGAGGTTTTATGCCTAAGTATGAGGTGAGTCATATTTCAACCAACTTCATGCCAATATGTTGAATATCCATCTACTCTTGAGTATATCCTGCAGCAGCAGCATACATGTCCAAAGTATTTAGCCTAATGAATCATGATGTGATATACTTTATTTCATCTGCAAATTTATGTAACTAGTCAAACATTTTATAGTGTTTTTCTTATTTAACAGAATACCAACAGGTGAAAGGAGGCTGTTTGGGAGTGGGAGGATTCGGAGGAAGGTGATACATGGTGAAATTTTCAGACAATGTAAATGATCAACACTCCAAGGAACATGCAAAGCATTGGAACATGGGGTCAAAAGTCTATTTAAATGTTTCCTTTCCACAAGATGTTCCCACATGATTAAAGCAATAAGGCAAGATATTGACTTTCAGAGTGCTCCCATATTACTTCCCTTGCCAGATATTACCGGATAGTAACGAAGCACTAAATACTGTGATAAGACAGCATGTGTTACCTCTAATCAGGCTTAGGTATTGGCATCTGTTTTTACATTCCTCAACAAAAGAAAAATGTTCTTTCAAATGAAGACAAAGCTGAAAGAGATTATAACTTCAACTCATCTTGTTTCTCTGCATGGCTAATCAGGTCCTGCTGCTCTCTCTCGGTTAAAGCCTCTCTATTTAATGGTTGTTGATGCTTAACTTTCAGAGACTGCCTCACAGCGTATTCCTGTGGTGTTCAGTTATGGAAGCAAGCACACATCTTTATCTATGATTTAGGGTCGGTGCAAGAAATAACTCTGTATGCAGATTAAGAACATACATTTCATGATCATTACCACTTTAAATAATAATTATGTACAACCTGTACCGTATCCCTAAAGATGCATTCCCAACATATTAAATAATCCTGATTTATGTCTGATGCAGTCATGTAAAAACACTGCTGCCTCAACGCTGGATGTGCATGCCTGACATAATGCATGCACAGAGTTGACACATTATAAAGCTTATTCTAAATGTTACGCACATAAGATAAGGTATTGATCTGCACAACTAAAGTGGATGTGTGGTAATTGCCTTGTACTATCCCTTTGCATGGCATGGGAGTTTATCTAATCTTGTAACATGAATATTATGTGATTTAATTTAAGTTTTTGAATGACTGGAACAAGGCACATCCCTGTATATTGAAGTGTCCATATTTACTTGCGCAAGCAGCCAATGGTGAGCACACCTCATGGCATGCTCTGCTTGCGTACAAGTAGGCCATACATGGCCTTGTGTGCAAGGCGCAAGTTGGCACCTCGACAGAGTGCATTTCTAGTTTATTTTAGTTTCATCTGTTCAAATGATTCTTTTAGATCATAATGATGCAGTAGGCAGATCATATAAGTTAGACATAGACTTTTAAGGCCTGAAATTGTGTTAGAAAGTGACTAAATATATCAGATGATGATCTCATGATGTCAGAGGCAGAGTAGAAGAGAGAGTGCCATCAAGGGAACAAGATGGGATGAGAGAGGTGGAGGGAGAAATGACAGTACTGTTGAGTGTGAAGGAAGAGGAGAGAACGCGTGAGAGGCACAAATGAGGGAGGGAGGGAAGGAGGGCCAGAGCAGCAACTGAAGTGGATAGATGGGGGTGTGGGGGCGGGGGTTAGGGAGGGAGGCTGATAGATAGAAAAAGAGCTAGAGTGGAAATGAGTGACTGGATGAGTGTGAGTGAGTGAGTGTGGTAGGGAGGGAGGCATAGAAAGAGGGAGGGAGTAATATAATAGAGGCAGCCATAGAGGGAGAGGTGACAGAGAAGATTGTCCTCCTCTCATCTCCTCTCTTCTTATCTCCTCTCTGCCAGGCTAACCATGTTTGTGCTGCAGACGCTGACTGTTATTTCTCTGACTGTTATTCTTCTGTCATCTGTGGAAGGTAGGACACAACCGCACCTCAAGTGTGTGTGTGTGTGTGTGTGTGTTTGTGTGTGTGTGTGTGTGTGTGTGTGTGTGTGTGTGTGTGTGTGTGTGTGTGTGTGTGTGTGTGTTGCGTGCACCCTGCAGGTGGGCAACATAGCAGGGGGGAGTGATGGCGAGGAAAACAAAAGCGAGAGGAGGGGAACAGGGATGTGCTGTATGCTACGCAGCAGCAGCAGGGAAAACGGCATGGATGTAAAGGCGAGGGGAGCCACCATCTGAGCTGTCACACATCAACAACACATGCATGGACACTGGACAGCAAGCCACCGACCTGAGGTCTGGCTGCGTTTGACGAGTGCATAGCGATTGCCTGTCTGCCTGAACACAGTTCTGTTGACAGAGAGCTGAAGGTGCAGTGGTTCCCAGCCATCTGTGATGTAACAGAGCAGTGCTGCTCACGCTGCTTCCACTGTACTTTGTTTTGTTTACATGATTGCCTCGATTGAAAAGCCCCGGTGGTGGCATGCATGCAGGCAGGCAGGCAGGCAGGCAGGCAGGCAGGCAGGGTGGCAGGGTGGCAGGCAGGCAGGGTGGCAAGCAGGCAGGCAGGCAGGCAGGCAGGCAGGGTGGCAGGGTGGCAAGCAGGCAGGCAGGCAGGCATGAGGGTGGCAAGCAGGCAGGCAGGCAGGGTGGCAAGCAGGCAGGCAGGCATGAGGGTGGCAAGCAGGCAGGCAGGCAGGCACGCACGCACGCAGCAAACGCACGCACACACGTTAGAGTGTGTGTGTGTGTGTGTGTGTGTGTGTGTGTGTGTGTGTGTGTGTGTGTGTGTGTGCGTGTGCGTGCGTGTGTGTCAAGGGGGTGTGTACAGTAGTCTACAGATAACACTTTGCTGTCAGCAAAAGCTGCCAAAACATTCCTTTTCAACCTGTAATAACAACACAGAGCACTGGCCTCAGTATAAAGCATGGGAGATAACGCTTTGCTTTCAGTGATTTCTGTCTTAGCCACAATAACAGCATTCATTTTGACATTGCATTTATGTCATTTTAGTTTTAGCGTGCGACCGTACGTATACTTCTGCAAGTTTTTATTTTGTAAACAACCTGATTTCTTGGTTTCTATACTCTCTTAAAATAGAATACAAATTTAAACAGAGACGGAATTAAGTACTAGTTGCAAAACAAATCTTCTTGAAAACACTGAGTTTCTTTCTTGTCCCTATACCAGGCTCTTTTGCCCTTGTACTCCCATGTGTTTTTCTGTCTGTCTGTCTGTCTGTCTGTCTGTCTGTCTGTCTGTCTGTCTGTCTGTCTGTCTGTCTGTCTGTCTGTCTGTCTGTCTGTCTGTCTGTCTGTCTGTCTGTCTGTCTCTCTCTCTCTCACACGCACGCACGCACGCACGCACGCACGCACGCACGCACGCACGCACGCACGCGCGCATACACACACACACACACACACATACACACACACATACACACACACACACACACAAATTCTTGCTTTTTTCTTCTTCCCTTCATTCTCTGTCCCCCACCCTTCCCTCTCTCCACGTCTAGGGAAAGGGGTGCAGATGCAGAGGGACGTCCAGTGCTGCATGCTGTACTCTCAGGGCAAGGTGCGCACCAAAGACGTGCTGAGGTTTGAGGTGCAGACGAAGGGGCCCGACTGCAGCATACAAGCCATCATGCAAGTATTTCAAATATCTCATCCCGGAGCGAAAGAACACCACCCATCTGCAGACATGGAAAATATGCCTCTCGTTAGTGCAGGGCAGAGCCGGGGCTGAAAGGCATTGTCGTCTTTCCAGGTCATGTTGTTATGGCAGGGATCTGAGCTGTAATTGCCAGGGAGGCGAGGAAGGAAATATGTGGGAATAACACGCCATCACAAAATACCTTCTGAGCCAGCTGAACGCTGCAGTCAAGGTCACTCAGTGAGTTGTCAGTCAGTCAGTCAGTCAGTCAGTCAGTCAGTCGATCAGTCAGTCAATCTTAATCAAGTTAATCATGAGTCAGAGTTAGCCAGCAAGTCAGTAATTATTCAGTTACATTAGTCAGATTCACTCAGTCAGGGTAGAAGGCTAGGAGCCGCAGGGATTACGTAGCTCACCAAACCATGCTACAAACAATGCTTATATTTTAGAAACAGATCTAATTTAAACAGGCTGGAGGAGCTTGTCGTCTCATGCGGCTCAGTTATTCCTATTCCATATAAGGAATGTTTGTAATGTGTAATAATAATTACATATTCCTTTGGTATGTCATGCTGGCATGCAGTACACATACATTTTTAGCTGAAGGTCCACTGATCTCATCTCTATATGAATGTTTGCCCCTGCACCACCCACCACCACCTGGTGTGGAGTATTTAGGAGTATTTAGCCTTCAAGTTCAATCTTGTGGTCTTATTGTTGTGGCTAGGTGCTTATACTATACCAAATAGTTCCAAACATAGATTTAACTTCACCTTTGCCTTTGTGGGGTCTGCATTCTGTGCAGTAAAATCCTCAGTGTTTATCTATCTATTTGTCACTCACAGAGTTGAATTAACACTGAGGATGTGTGTGTTGTTGTGTGTTGCTGATGGATAGTCTGTACACTAAGAAGGCAGTGAAGTGTGCAGATCCCCGGGACAGGAAGGTGAAGAGGTTACTGAGGAAGCTCCTGCAGAGACAGAGAACCAAATCCCAAAGGACCATGTGGCTTCTTCCTCATGACAACCTCCCTGTCATGTCAGAGGTATGCCCAGCCATCGTGCCCCTGTACTATACTATGGAAACTATATCTAGTGCCGCAACCAGCCATTATTCTATTGATTACTTTTTTGATTAGTCAAATAAACGAGAAATGGATTGTTCCATAATAATAATACAGCATCAACAAATTGACACAAATGTTTTTTAATAACGACATAAGCTCTATTTTATACTTTGATGTTCATTAGTGTCGAAGAAAAGTGCCAATCTACAAGCTCACAAGATCATAATCTAGGCCTATTTTGGCTATGTTTTGAAGTTTTCACCTATAATGCCATACACCAAAATAAAAAGTGTTGAAAGTGGGTTGTTGCAACCATAGTGGATTCACAATAATTTATGCTACTGTATTTAGGACAGATTTTATTCAAATAGATTATTTGATCTACGGTAATAGATTAAATTAATTTGTGCGATTAATTGTTACACGCCACTCCTATTACACATGACATGAGATATTTATAGATTTGTTTGTATCTTCATCAGGACAAGAAAGATAACTGGGCAGCCCTCCATGTGGAATGAGAGAAGACTATACTAAAATGAGCAATATTCATAGTCATAGGTAAGGTAAGATATTTGTAGTTTATAATGTGTGTGCGTGCGTGTGTGCATGCGTGCGTGCGTGCGCGTGCGCCTGGATAAACGTGTTATCGCGTGGAACGCGTGGAAGTGATGAAACAAAACTGTGTGCGTGTGGAATAGAAACACACTTCAAAATAAGACACAGAAATGCAGATCCTGACACAGACACACACACACACACACACACACACACACACACACACACACACACACACACACACACACACACACACACACACACACACACACACACACACACACACACACACACACACACACACACACCTTATGGGCAGACAAAACTATACACTTTAAGCTAATAATGATCTCTGTGGGGTTCCCTCCTGATTGGATTAAATTGGTCTGAAAATGTATTTTCTGTTTTAAAAGCTGGACAGTCAATACTGAACAGAGACTCCATAGCAATGACTGTTAACAGGTGTGTGTGTGTGTGTGTGTGTGTGTGTGTGTGTGTGTGTGTGTGTGTGTGTGTGTGTGTGTGTGTGTGTGTGTGTGTGTGTGTGTGTGTGTGTGTGTGTGTGTGTGTGTGTGTGCGTGTGTGCGTGCGTGGGTTTTCATTTGCACATTTTCCATGCACTTTTACAGTATAATTTACCTCACTGTATTAACCCACTGTTTTATAATCTGCCTTCTCATTTCCAGGCCAAGTATATTTCAGCAGCCTGTCATTCTTATTTGTTGGAGCGAGCTGAACCTCCAGTCATCCTGTGTCTCTTTGTACCCTATCAGTATCCCTGGGACAAGACCTGGGCAGCAGCACATATACTGATTCATCTTCATTTGATGTTTAAACACTAGTCTTAGTAAAACATACTTGAGCTGCAACTGTACTTAGACCGCAGTTTTCCCTCAACACTAAATTTCTTTGCCAAAAATAGCCAATCTACAAGCTCACAACGTGTCGACGCGTTGTGAGCTTTTTTATCGGTTATTTTTGCCAAATGCTCGCCCCAGAATAGGGATGCTGGGGTTCAAATGGTTAAACACTAGAGGGGGGCTCAACCTAGCTCCAGATGCTTGGTTAGGACAGCTAATGCATTACTTATATGTTGAGAGATGTCAAATCAAGTCTTGTTTTTCTTAGCCAATTTGAAGTTTATGTTGCCCAGGTCTGCCTATAAGTGTCTTCTGCTACTGCTATTACTAGTACTACTACAACTAACTACTACTCTGCTACTAGTGGCTGAACTACGAACTATACTAGTATTGTGTCAAAAGCCCACAGCAGGTCATCAAGGGCCTCAAAATGGTCCAAGTATTATGTTGTGTCTAAATCAATGGCAATGTGATTCACAAAAATATACATTCATTCAGTGATATGGAATACTGTATATCTGTGAGATATATACTTATTTGTGAATTGTATACTTCATTAATATGTAAGGACGCCTTGCACAGTACAGCACAGCACTGGATTTTGTCAAGGACTATTAAGGGCACCAATAGAAATACTGTTGAGTTGCATTTATTTTCATACAACCCCTGTCTATGGTTAGGGTTAGAAGGAAAAGTCAAAACCGTTCCCTTAGATCCCGCCCTTTTACAGTAAAACTTCTATAGCTTTCATCAGGTTTGACCAGTCTATTAATGTGTGTTACTAACATTTTGTATTCTCAGTGTAGGCTACAGTATATGAGGTGTTTGTATGCTGAAGAAAACATGTGCACTGGAGGTTGGAGGTTTTGATATGTATCAGCACATAAATATTACCTTTTATTCTGACTGTCAAAAAACTATGCCAAAGTATTTATCAAACATTGCTGATGAAATTCACAACCACTTAAGGCTGTTACAAAGTTAGAGGGCTTGATATTGTCAAAACATAAATGTAATGTAGAAGAATGCACTGTATGTTCAAGGAGTATTGCAAGTAAATTCTTTTATAAATTATGAAATTATGACTTCCACTGAATGTTGATTTCCTCAGTTGTGTTTTAAGCCATAAAACGGTGTGTGCGCGTGTGTGTGTGTGTGTGTGTGTGTGTGTGTGTGTGTGTGTGTGTACATTATTTACATATATTAGTTAGTCTTGAATTAGTTAATTAGTCTTTTTTGCACCTTAAAACTCTTGACTGTTCCTATAGTACCTAAACTGTTGACAGTCAGACACGCACAGCTTCATTCCTGAGACATTTAATTGTTAAATTTAACATAAATTGCCCATTAAAATACAGAGTTAAACATTTTGTGAAACACAAGCCTCAAAAACAAAACACAAGTGGCAAAGTCAAATAATATGCCCTCAAACAACACTCTTCACTTAACACCAGAAGTAATAACTGCACTTATGTATGTAATATATAGACATTTCCTTTAAAAAAAAGCCTTCTCAAAATCTTTTCACAGTACCTATTCACAGAACTAGGAAATAAACCAATTTGAGAAGCTTAAAACGACAAAAACAAATATTCAAGCCAAAACATGAAATAAACTGAAATAAAACTTTTAGTTAGTATAAATTAAAATGCATATTTGAGCTAAGGCTATTATATAACAACTTTCTCACTGATGTAGGTCTCTACTGTATCAAAGGTTGTAGAGTCTACATGGATTTGTATGAACCTTTTAAAACAATTAAGTCTGATGTAAGCTGAAACAAGCAAAAAATAAATAACATTAAAGCATAATTAAGTAGAACATTAGAAAAAGGATAATAATTGTCATGGAATAAACAAATATTTGACAATGAAGTTATTTTCAAATAAAGTATTGTCTTTTGTTTTATGGATGGAAAGCATTCATCCTTGTGTCCATGAAAAAGAACTAGCACCAAAGACTGCTCAATAAAGAAACATTATAAATACAAAGAAATACAATATAGAATGCAATGATTGAAAACCATTCTACCAAAACCATCAAAATATCAATAACAGATATAGCAATTAAACCCAGTGTAGAACAGTCTGTTACATTCAAGTAATGTAGGGTACATTTTCAGTCATATTGAAATGGATACAAGATCAATGACGGACTATTTACAATTCATATGTTCCATTTTATATCTTTATATATATATCTTTTTATCTTTAATGAGGAACAGAATCATAGTAACATTAGAGGTAGTCAAAATTAAGCGAGACACAAGATTGTATGTGAATATTAAGCCATGCAAAAGATATCTGCCTTATGATGCAAATGTACTTAAAAAATTAGAAACATCTCCTTCTCTCCTGGTGGTGTTTTTTTAGAGAGAGAGAGAGAGAGAGAGAGAGAGAGAGATATCTCCATAAGTTTCTTTGTAATGCTGTGTATTCAAACACTGGTCTTTAAAAAGTTTTTGAACTAGTTTGGCCGTGCGCACATTTATTTATTTTTAATCTCTGAAATCATGTTAAATTTGAGGACTCTTTAAATCCATTTACTTTGTGATATACTAGTTTACTTTGTTCTAGATTAAATACAATAAAATGAAATGCACAAGTACCTATCAGGAACTACAGGCAGAGACTCCAATGAAGGAATATCAACAACTTATCCAAATTAAGGAAATAGCCATAGGACACTTTGGTAGAGGTTAGACAGGTTATTGTGGTGATCGTGATATACAAAAATAGTTGCTCCATTGATTAGACATTGATCATTCAAAACATACTCCTAACCTCACTCCTTGTTGACTCACATTGTAGGGTGAAACAAAGTCACTCTTTTAGCATGAAAACAAATGCAAACAAAGCTGATCCTGCCAATATACAGTATAACGTCCCAAAACCCTGTTCTGGATTTGTTGATTTAGCAATTTTTATTAGGAAAAAAAAAACTGGACTGGATCCGTAGAACTAGAACTAACTACGTTAATAGTACGTTAAACGTTTATTATTAATATATAAATAAATAAAAACAAAAATGCAGAACCGGGTTTTGCGATGATAAATATGTTAAATAGGCAGAATCGGCTTTGTTTTGCATTTGTAAAGTGACTTTGATTGCTGTTCCCGGTTGCAAAGTAAATCAATGCAAAACGATGGAGCAACTATTTTCCATTATGGCATGTTAACTACACAACCCAAACTTCTACCAAAGTGTCATATTGCTTTAACCCTGGTGTCCCTAGTTTGGGAATTTGATCATAGGTAGAAATATTCCAAACATTTCAAAGATTTTCAACATTTCAGCCCAAGTATAAAATAGGGCTTAAGTGGTTATGAGCTGTATTCATACACTACTATCAAGCAGCCGGGCTTCAACAACCGAACCAATACAATCTTCATGTGAAGATGCTATTCAGGAAGCAAGGGCCTTTGGGTCTCACATGGTGGTCTCACTGTTGCGGTGTTTGTGAGAGTCATTTTCCTGGCAGATGAGTTGGTAGGGTTTCTCATTCTCCTCAATGACAGAGTTGCCCAGTTCAGCATCTTGTTTTTCTAGTTCTGCGCGGGACAGATGCTCTACAATACCTGCGCCAAGAGAGTCGCCCAGAACATTGGTGGTGGTCCGCAGGCGATCTCTGGGGTAAAAAGGAGAGACAGAGATAAGAAGTCAGTTTACAGTTACAGAAATATGGTATAATGTATAAACATTTAAACACTTCTAAATGATTTAAAAAAAACATCCAATTTACAATTGAATTGAAGCATTTAGCAGATGATCTTAATCCAGAGGGATTTACAATAAGTAAGGTAATACATCAAATAGGCTACATACAGTAGAAATAGTCATCAAGAATCATAAGTAACAGCCGTCTAACAGCAGCAACAAAACTATAATTATACAACAGGTTGTTTCGAGGAAGCAATCTGATTGGTTGAAACAGCCTTCTAGCCGTGGTTCAAACGAGCACCACTCCACACCTAATCAAAACAAAGATTTCAGCTGCTCTGTTCTCCCAGAGCTCAGCAAACTCAGTGGCTAGGCTAGCTAGTTTCTTGGGACATTTGTGGTCGTAGTGACTACATCTGTCAAAAATTTTTTTTCCAGTTTTTCATGTGTCTATGAGGTGACAGTACTTCATTAGACACCCTGGACGGGCCAATGAAATAAACAGTAATATAGTGACATCACACTATCAGCCCCTCCCCTAACCCCTCCCCCTTTATCATACAACTACAGCTGTGGGTGCGGCTTCAGTTCAGGTGGATCACCACCCATCACCACCCACCAGGCAAACCAGGCATACTTAATGAACTGGTGGGCGTGCCCACATAAAAACAACATTTTAACAAATACTGTACACTTTTTTTTTGGAAAGAATTATACCTCCTTATATAACAATAAGACCTGATGATCATGTTTTAGGGTGTAAAAGAATCACGGCACTCCATCTTTAAGGGTAACTGTTGTATAATTGCAATATTACACGAGAGGGGGTGGTTTAACGTCATTAATGCACGCCTGCGATGCTGCAGGAACGAGCCTGCAGGGCGAGTTCCGAAAGCAACGCAGAAGTAAGTATACACTATACATACATACATAATATTCTAAATTACATACGTTTAGGCTTTGCATACGCCTGCAAGGTCATCATGGCTAGGGCAAGTGCTACGCGTGTGACACATTAGGTGCTTTTTTAGAAAATATTTTGTTTTATAACGCCATTACCCAAAATTGGGACACCAGGGTGAAAATGGATAATTCAGGGTCTTCAATAATCTAGCAATCTGCATTATGCATCAATAACCTTTGCAGTGGGGGGGAGACCTCTGAAGCCCCACTATGACATTTAGACCCGTAGACCCACAGAACACAACACAGACCAATCCCCATCACGCTTTGACATTTAGTGGCAACTCACAAGAACCAATCCACTGCGATGATCAGTGTTATGCCGTCTGTGGGCAGTCCCACCGATGTCAATACGATCACCATGGTAACCAGCCCAGCCTGAGGGATGCCTGCTGCTCCGATGCTGGCAGCAGTAGCTGTGATACTGAGTAGGCAGTGGGAGGGATGAGGGGAATGAAGATGTTTAATAAAGTGAAACAAACACACAGTCAGTGGTGGAAAGTAACCAAGTGCATTTATTCAAGTACTGTGCTTAAGTCAAATGTAGAGGTACTTTTACTTTACTTTACTTTTTTGGAGTATTTAAAATGTGTGTTACCTTTTACGTCTACTCCACAGCATCTTAGAGGCAAATATTGTATTTATTTGACAGCTTTAGTTACCAGTTAAGCCTACTTTGTGGATTTATGTTATTATTACAAAACATAGGCCTACATTAACTTATTAAGCCCTATTTTATGTTTTGGCTATTCTGAAACAGCTGATCTACAAGCTCACAACGCGTAGCGTGTTGTGAGCTTGTAGATCTGCTATTTCCAAACAGTTTGGGTAAATGATGAAAAGGTTGAGCACTTTTACTTTGGTACGGCAAGTATATCACTTCTGTACTTCAATACATGCCTTTTACTTGAAACTTGTACTTTTATGGTGTGGTATTGCTACTTTTACTTAAGTAAAATAAATTGGAGAGTGCACACAGCTGATGTAAAGTACATTCCCTTGGAAAACAGCAGGGCCATAAAGTTATTATATAGTTACTATTATATAGTTACTATTACGTTATAGTAAATCAACATATAGTCAAAATTATGAGTCCTGTTCCTGGCCTTTAAAATCCAACACATTTCTATGAATAATGGCTACAGTATAATATAGTAAATAGGTTATTTTTTAGTTATTACAAATGGAGATAAACCCTATGATTGCATGCATGAAACTGACATTTTTAGTCATCATAATTGTTTACAGAGAATAGTACATGCTTTTTGTATAGACATACTGTACATAGCTATGGAGTTATCATATAATAAGTACCTCAAGCTTGAGGGCGGTAAACGTCAAGTTTGACGCAAAGTAGTGGATTCAGCACTAAAATTACTATAATGATTGGCCTAATGAAAAAGGTCTGGTTGGCTCTCCAAATAAAGGGGAAAGGGGCTATTTGCCAGATAGAATGGCTGTCATCAGTCAAACTTGTACATTTTCAGCAGAATATGTTGACACACCCACATCAGGAACACCACAGCCATGGCTGCGGTGTACTCACAATACTTTTGATGCAGACAGGATAGTTAAACACTGCAACTGGGTTTAATTGTATGTAGCCTATTATATTATTGTGTTTAGAGAAGTCAAAACACATGTGTAATGATAATTGGGCAAAATAAACCAGTGAAAGATTACCTGATGGTGAGAATCTGGCCAAAGTTGAGGTCCATGTTATTGACCTGAGCAATGAAAATGGCCGCCACAGCCTCATAGAGGGCTGTACCATCCATATTTATGGTGGCCCCCACAGGAAGAACAAAGCGTGTTACTCGCTTATCCACGTGGTTGTTTTCTTCCAGACAGCGGAAGGTGATTGGCAGGGTGGCAGAACTGGGGTGAAATGAATTGGACAGAGTGAGACAATGCAGAATCACACTGAAAATACAGAATCACACTATAATCAGAACCTGGATAAGATGGTACAGTGGTTCTCAAAGTGGTCACTGGGGATGCCCAGCGGTCCTCCAGGCGGTTCCACAGGGTCCAGAGCTAACTGATTGATAGTTAGGAACCAAATAGACCCTTACAGATCTTAGTTAAAGTGTTACATTAACTCTCTGGGGGTCCGTGACCTAATACTACATGGGGGTCTTTGAAATAAAAAGATTTGAGAACCACTGCGACACTGAATGCGACCCACCTGGAGGAGGTGCCCAGGGCGGTGATGAGTGCCTGAAGCAGTCCTCCGATGAAGCTGTATGGGTTTTTCTTAGTCACCAGGAAATACAGTAGTGGCAGGACAATCAGGCCATGGATGAGAAGGCCCGCGATGACAGTCACAGTGTACATCCCAAGCTGACCTCCCACCTGTGCAAGGTCCTTCATCTCCACAATCTTCCCCGCAATCAGGAACATGATTCCCACGGGTGCATACCTGGAAGGGGATGGGAGCGGCAAGTGAAATAGCTGGGGTGGAATGACAGCGATGCGACATGAGTGATAGTGGAGAGAGTGGAAAGGCTGATACCAATGAAGCCTCCATGTGAAATAGCGAAAGTGTACCAACTCGTTTTCCTTTTTATTTTATTTGTATTTTTTTTAAAGACTCAAAATAATTTTAGCTGTAGGCCCCTTGACTCAAATGGACTTGTCCTGTCTAGTGCCTACGTAATGGATAATAAACGATGATATAAACACCTCAACTTCGTCTCTGTGTTTAATCATCCATTATATTTCTCGATAATGACCGCCGACCTGTTTATTATCCCGCTTATTACACGGCTACTTAATACATTGACCCAAGTAACAACAAAACAGGTATTTCCTTGCTTACGCTAATGAAAGTATTCCATCCGTGTTGGCTGGCCTTCTGCAACACGGTCGCCTCGAAGTGTTTGTTGATCAAATAGAATACATTTTCGACTACTTTCAAAAACATTATTGAGAGCAACACTTAGTTGTAAATGACATTGTGTGTGTGTTTACATGGCTGTCATGTTGGATACAGCATAAAATCCAAGCAGCGCAGCATAACCGCTGTCTAATCAAAGCCTCAGAGCACCTGCTGTGCTGCTGTTATAGCAGCACTCCTGAATTCAGCGATTGACCATTCAGAATCAAGCATTCAACCATGAAGTATATACAGTATAATACAGTTTAACATTGATCAGTTGGGTCAGATGTGGGGTGTGTACAGGTGTTAATTGTCACTGTGTGCAAACTGTACATGCTGTGTCAGATGGTCGGCTGATGCATGAGAGGACTACTGGCAAGAGGTGGCAGTAGATTGCAGGAATCTCCGATCTGGAAGCTAGGCTCTCAGAGCCATTGAGCAGCAAAAACAAACAGACTTTTTTATGATACTCCTCTGAAACAAACTCCTCTGTTTGTGGTTTTGTATGTGCTCATCACACATACAGAAACACACATGCTTTCTGTCTTGCTCTTGAAATTAATCATGAATTTGTTCGTCTCATTCACTCTTGCTCCATCTGTCTCACACTTTTTGTTTCGTTTTTCCTTGTTTCCTTGTTTTGCCAATGGGTACATCTCACACGCACGCACGCACGCACGCACGCACGCACGCACGCACGCACGCACGCACGCACGCACGCACGCACGCACGCACGCACGCACGCACGCACGCACGCACGCACGCACGCACGCACGCACGCACACACACACACACACACACACACACACACACACACTTCCTGTCTCTGTCTTAACATTAAACATAACTTGATGTTATTGATTTATCTCACACACACACACTACACGCTCCCTTTTTGACGGAAAAGCCAATTGTGCTTGAGGGTTGGTTGAGTGACGCATGTAGGCGCTTCACTTCCACCGACGGTCGTGTGCACACTGAACACCGTACCTTTACAACATTTTACAACATTTTACAACAGAGTCAGGACATCTGGGAGTGCAGGAGTTCTGAGACCACCCAGAATTGTCAAATGTCAATTTGTAGTTTAGTTTAATTCAGCCTCTAATGACTTTCTTTGCCTGGCGAGGTCAAGACAGGAAATGCCACCACTTGTGCCTTCTTATTTTGAGGCTCTATTAGTCATGGGACAATTTTCACCATGCCAACAACAAACTCCGAATCATAGTCTTCAGCTGATAAAATGTGGTAACTTTGTCTGAAGGTTTCTGAAAAAAACGTGCATTCTGACCAGATGATGATGGAAACAAGTCTCATGATGGCTTCGTTGAGGCAGTCGAAGAAGTCCTTGAGTGCCTGTCCCTGCTGCTTCATGTTGCCGACGACCAGTCCAAAGCATAGTGAGAATACCACCAGGCCCAGAGCATTCACACCATTAGAAGAACCTGATACAGGAACCGTCTCCTCCACTGTCTCCTAAGGCATGAAATCTCTTTTTAAAAGTTGTCCATACACTACAAAAAGAGTCTCCGCACACATCCTTTTCTATCTAGTAGACATTCATCAGAGCTCTGCATGCAAACACTGTCCATCTTTCCCTAGAGAATCTTAGCTTTGCTTCCCACAATGTCATTGTTCAGTAACAGTGTGAGTGTGTGAGAAACCCCCCAAATGTATAGTCTAAACTCTAAAGGGTGTTATGGTACTTTACTTACAAATACACTTCAGACACAATTAATAGAAATATGTATAAAACCTACCAAAAAAAAGGAGTAACATTCATTAAAGCAATGCAGACATGATTTCTTATCCTTAGAGGAGCCATGTGGGATGACTATGGTGTCATTACCTGTATGGTGTACATCAACCTGCTGAGGTTCATGCTTAGGGGAGACAATGATGACGATGATGACGTGATGTTGGGAGAGTCCGTAAGGTTGACGGCCACGGTCACATTCCTGGTGGTGGTGACCTTCTTGTACACGGTTTTGTACTGCAAGAGACCAGTGTACGCAGGAGTCATAGTATCATTGTTTGAGACAATATCTCCATACAATGATGTACGCTGGTTATAGCTGTGCAATCAGATTTTTTTTACAAACTATAAGCTGAAAACCATGTTATTGAGGGTTGGGGAAAGATAGTAAACCCACCTGCTTGAAGCAAGCCTCCACCAGATTAGGAGGGAACATGTTCCTGAGAGAAAGTATTAAACTGTTATGCTAAAGTGTGTGTTTTAGTACAATATCCAAAACAAGACTGCAAGGTTACGTCAGATCAGAGCTGATCATGCTATATAATACCTTACCTTATTTCATTACGTCAGACATTACGTCAGACCACAGCTGATCATGCTATATAAAACCTTACACCACTCAGTTCACACGGGTGTGATTTTTTACATATATTTTCAAAAATATTATTTTGTTAGTGTTTTCCAATTCTTTGGGGGCCCACTTGCAATATCGTCCACCAATGGGCCCG
>NC_136812.1:30736794-30839294 GCF_951216825.1 Electrona antarctica
AAAATAATACAGGTTAAGAAAACACAAGTAACCTTTAGCAGCAATGGAGAGTGTACAGAATATGAAAGGAGAATCATTTAGCAGCCATGATATACAGAATAAGCAGAGGCCTAATTATTATGCACATTGTGCAAATGTAACATGTGCAGAGTGCAATAGAAGAACGGCTTTAGAGATTTAGCAGCTAATAAACACATGTTAGGCTAAATAATAATAATAATAAATAACAACTAGTATTAAACCTCCAGTCTTACCGTGATTGTGTGCTTGGGTTAAAGAAATACAGTTGTGTGTATAGTTAGCACTTCACTGCGCGTGGCTGTACGATATCTGGCTGTCCCTTATCTAAGTAGGCTACAAGCTTTTTCTCTGAATCACCTTCCACAAGAAGACAGAACACGACTGATTTACTCCAATGGTTACAGCACACAATACTCTGCATATGACTATGCTCTCAGAATTGACCATTAATATTTTTCTACTACTCCCTGGGGATAAACATTGTTGCTTATTGATTCCCTTTGTCCATTGTTCTGATATGTCCATTTATCTCTACACATCTACTAACAATGCAAATTTCTCATTGCTGAGTGGGACTCAATGACCCTCAATAATCCAACTCCATTTTTCAGCATGGGATCATTGGCTGCATAATAGGCTACTTACTTTCCCTTCGTTGTTACAATATCGGCATATTTCACAAATGAATGACTCAATTGGCTGAAATCGCAACTCTCTGTCTCTGCTGGTGACCTCGATTGAAACTCAAGTGGAAACATCCGATCAGTGTTCACTGTTTTACAATGAAGGACTCTATACTTTGATAAATGGACGTGGGTGTTAAGGGGACATGATGGTGCAAATATGAAAGCTGAAACCAAACTAGAGGAAACATATAACTGAATGTGTTCATACTGTGCACTACATACTCACTAGTGAACTATGTCTATACTAGTGGACCCCTACCCCAGATGAAGCATGGGAAGCAGGCTGAGGCCAGTCCATGGCTCCCTGCTCCAGCCTCCGAGCATGAGTACTTGGGCCTGATAGAGATCAGGCTAGTTAACATCAGATGTCACTGGATGAAAATGTGTCACACTGATGTATGGAGCATTATTTTACAATATAGGAAGTTTAGCTTCATGGGATGGCAGTTGCTGCCATCCAGATGTTCCCAGCTGTTATTAGAATCTGAACTGACAAACACGCATAGCTTCTCTGGACTCTAGCCTTTTCTTTTCACTCTTAAGTCTATAACATTATCAAAGAACACAGGTATTGGTACCAAAATATATAAAGAATATTCTGCCTGGACAATTCTGTGACATAGAGGAGACAGTACTGTACATTAAATCTCTAAATAAATATCATTGAGTGACCACCAAGAATTTACAAACCAAAACGCACCCAACAGCACCAAGCCTATACATAGTAATAGCACAGCCTATAGACTCAGAGAGACAGCGAACTCTACGTAGTAATAGCATATAGCAGTTGGTATTTCACACCTTAGCACAATAAACCTTGAAGCCACCATGCTAAAACACACAAGGATGTAGAGATAGTATCAGAGCTGCAGGGCATAAGCTTACACATATATCTGCATGGTTTGTACTTTGTACTATAGCCATTTACATTTTATTTATGTGCGCACACACATCTCCAATATGATAGCCAGGTACACACGTTGCAGTAGCAAAGAAATGAGCCAGGAGGCTAGCTACAGTACAGTATATGACCAGAACAACTCACTGTCACTGGGAATATTATTTGCATTGTTTTAACAGTTTTTTAAATAAATAAAGTATCTAATTAAATAGATACAATGCATTTGATGTAAATGTAATAATAATAATAATCTATAATTATGTTATCATATTATAAAGGTGCTATCAGTTATTTTTGTTTTTAGTTTTTGTCCCAGTAATAAATACTATCCTCCCGTTTTGGATAAATACTAATAGTGTTCTCAACTAAATCTCATATTCATCTTGTCCCACAGCCACAACACATTCTTAACATACAGTACTCACCACTCATGGTTCTACGAGTCTGGAACAAAACCCTCGATTTAATCCCAGTTTACATTGCAAATTTACTACAGTATGGCCAGAGAGATCATGAGGAGTGAATGTGTCCACAACTCATGACAGAAGGAGGAGAGGTCTTTTGAACAGTCCTCATTTAACAGACAGACATGAAAAGGCCTCTCATCTCCTCTGGTCTGACCTTCTCACACCTCCATGGAGCAATATGTACACACACGCACACACGCATCGCATGCGCGCACACGCACACGCACACGCACAACACACACACACACACACACACACACACACACACACACACACACACACACACACACACACACACACACACACACACACACACACACACACACACACACACACATATATATATACTGCGAGCTGGTTAGACAGGCATTCAAACACAGATGCGAGCTCGCACACACTCCAGCTATCCCCAGTGAATGCATCAAGTCCACCCCTTTAATTACTGTGATTGCCCTGAAGTACAACACAGAGGGGTAAACAATTAACGAAAGTTGCACTAATATTTTAGAAATAGGTCAACAATACAAATGACGTTAGTTTTGTGAATTAATTTACTTTTAATGCGTGGCCCCCTGTGCACCCCAGAAAATGACCGGAACTAATTAATATTTCACCAAAACCAGAGCAGAACTCCCACCACGGGACTCTGGCAATCAATTAATACAGTTGCAACCACTATATTAATGGAAAGTATTTCATACAGCTTAAGTTAAAAAAATCTGAACTATCCCCGTTCGTTCGTTCAAACGAATCGTCAAAAGGTCACGGCAACGCCCCCAATGTAATTCGAACCAATCACAACATCACAGCCATGTCCCTTTTTCCACGAGTAAATCTTGCCTGGGACTACACCAGTAAAAACGCATCATACACAGACGTTTCGCAATTATTGTAGCCTATTCGTATTCGTAGGAGGCGAGACGTAAGGGAGTGAGTTCAGGCGAGCAAGTCGCTGTGCCGAACGTTGCTCAGTCCACTTCAGCAGGCTCGGCAATGTTTGTGTTATGTCCCCGAGTCCCGATATAGGGACAGAATCTAAATTTCGGTACCCCCGAGACATCTACACCGCCTTGCGCACGGTCCAAGCGAACACAGCCGATTAAGCGATTCCTACTACCGTTTCAGCCAATCAGAAGTCGCGTCACAGAAGAGTTCGTGAACAGTACAGAAACCCACCTACCAGTGACATCATCAATGGAAATTCATGAAGCTAATAGGAACTGCAGGCTTTCTATTTCTGGAAAGTTAGCAGTTAGCAGCATGCTAATAGAAGTTCTCATATTATTAAATCCAAATTAAATTAACATTTTGAAATCACCAAGCCGGCCCTTCTCTGAGAAACAGTGAGTAGTCAAAAATGGTGCCAATGCTTGAAAATGGGCGGAGCAAGTTGGCCATCCCACCCATGACCCAACATTGCATTAAAATAAAATGATTTTAACATTGCATCATATGCTAATAAAGAAGCTCCACTGTTCCTGTCGTTTTTGTTATATTTCCAGCTCCTCCAATCTTTCTCACACACACACACACACACACACACACACACACACACACACACACACACACATAGGCATATATGTTTAATATGAACTATGATAGCCTATAGGCCTATGTGACTTTGTTTTCTAATTATTATTATTTTTAAACTTACCCTGTTTCTGCTTTTAATTTTTTACAATTCCTGATGATTTGCAATGAGAATATCTTCAACTCCTGAAAATAAAATAGTAAAAACAAGACAAAAACAAGATTATGATCATCAAAGCCTCACAATCGTCCTTACAGCCTAATAAATGTGATCATGATTATCACAATTTAGAGCATGCTGCTGCTTTGGAATTAATTAAGGAAGTAGTGCAATCTTAAAACTCAAGTCCAACAATGTATATTCGGTAGTACGACGGTGTCGTTTGCCCAAAGATGGGGATCCACACACAGCCAAGCACAAACCTTATTTGTCTGCGATGCTATTAAACTCAAAACAGCTAAACAAAATATGCATATCTTACCTCTTTTCAAGACGTCCCTCACACAGTCTGACTTGACTTCTTCGCTCTTCAGTGTCTTCACTCATCTCACAGAACTCACTCAGCGTGTTTCTCCTGTTCACAATATGAGCGGTTGCACTTTTCCAAAACCCTCTGGCGAGGAAGGGGATGCGAAACGTGCAACGTTTGCGTGGGAGGAATAGAGGTGAAGGGTTCTTCGGGCGCGAAAAAAGCCACCTGCTGCACATCCACTATGAGAGGGGGGGGGGGGTGTAATGCTAGTGGGTGGTTTAAACCAATGACTGAGATATCCTAAATTGGATATCCTATATGTCCATTTCTCAAATGGGCACATTTCATTATCATTACAGTGAGGATGACGAATATTTGAACTTTCTCCTGTTTTGTAATTTTGAACATCCCTCAATCAAAAAAAGTGATTTAAATAGAGAGAGAGAGAGAGAGAGAGAGAGAGAGAGAGCGAGAGAGAGGGGGGGGAGGTAAATTGCAAAGATGAACACTACATTGCTATGACAACATGCCTCAATACTCTTGGCTCAGGGTCTGATGTTAACTACTCAGGGGACATAATGTATTTGTAACCTTCAGAACCCAACTTCCCACTCCCACACCCACACATATACGCTTCTACGCTTTGTGTTTACAAAAGTTGCATGAATGTGGTTGGATCTACTATGGGATGAAATGCCGTATTTGGTATATGCTATTTGTTGATGGTGTCTGAGGAATTAAGGTAGTAGCCTAAACTCAAAATGTAATCTGTGGTGGTATAATAAGATATTCACTTGTGGAGCAAGATATAAGTGTGCTGCTGCTGACATTTTCCTTTTTTGAGACTGTCCTTCTGTCCAGTACCTGATATCTTTCTCCATGTTTGCTTCTGTACAATAAGCATGAAGAAATACGCGCTACAATTCATAAGTAAAATTGCCATTTAAAATATCCTGAGACAAATCAGGTATAGGCTATTCAAACCACATGCTTTTGTTCTGAGGGACTTTTAAATATAAATCAATGTCGAAGGGCCTCAAAATATTGATTTTTGGGACTGTAATGTTAACATGTAATGTAACATGATTTGTTTCTTGTCTTAATTTCAGTTTGTTTGTGACAATACAGTATAGGCTATCATCATCTTCATCATGATCATCCTGAAATAAAGGAAGTTCAAGTTCCCCAATATTCAGAGAATGTGGCATTTAAATATAAAAGTCCCTCCTGGTGATAAACTGGCGACTAAAGGATTCTTCCTTCTTCTTTTAAATGGGACACTGCACAAGCTAGTGTAGCCTTTCAGCAAGGTCAAGATTGACACACTATGACTAATGGCCGTTAATCCCACCTTGAGTCTATCATTCTACTATACATTCAATTACCCTTATTTTCTCTCTCATCGTTCAACCAATTCTACAGCCATTTTATTAAAATGCAACAAACAAGAATCTGAGGCTATGGACCAACTCCTGGTTTCAATCTGGTGAAGTGATAGGAGAGCAGATTGCATTGCCATGGCAACACAATTATGCTGCTATAGCGTGGGAGGAATGTATCATGTATGATCCATGTTTAGATAAAGTAATTACTCACTCGTCTGAAGAAGACAAATATAACATCTATTGTCCTTTGTGTGTAGACTTGATAATTTGGTGTGAAATTGCGGTAATTGTGGCTTGTTAATCCCATTAATACACTATTCCAACATCCACCATTGTTTCTGTAATAAATGCATGTTAGGTAGATGTAAGGTCATTTTTGCAATTTGTTCTTTGAAGTTTTTGTTGAATTTTCCATTTCATTTTCATTTAAAAAATAACGTATAAAGCTGATCTACAGCCGATCTACATTCACATCCTGTGGCATTGCATGCAATGCGCTGTGAGCTTGTAGATCAGCAATTTGTCATACGTTTATAGGGTGCTTATAAATCACAGAAACTGGCCACAATTATAAGCTATAGTTATGTGTTAGAAACTACTGTATGACACTATTGTTGTACTTGTACAGTTTGTATACACTATACAGTGTCTAATGGTCCCGGTCAAGTCTAAAGATATCCATCAGTTACCTAGCAACAGGCAACATGTTAATCTTGAGGTATAGTGGTGAAAACGGACTATTCTATTTTACAGTAGAATGGGCAATGGCTCAAAGGTGTGTGTAACCGCTTTACTACACACAAAAAAAAAGAATCCTAACATCGTACAGTGGTGACCAGGCAAGTGGAATGGAGCATGCTTCCCTCAATTCTGATCCAATGACCTAACAGATCTTCTACACATACACACCCACATTTCTCTTGCATACCACCACCCAACGCACGCACGCACGCACACACACACACACACACGTGCAACCTGAGTGAAAGAGTGGTATACAGAGTCCTGCAGAGGTGAGAGCTGTTCTCTGGCAGCCTGGACCCACACAAAAGGTGTCCTCATCAATTATTTCTCAAAGTGGGGATTTTAGCTCAGCATCACACTAAATCGACCCACCTCCCATGATGTCATCATAGAACAGGTAATATTAAGAACTGAAAATTAAAAACTGCATTACAAATTCGCAAAATCACCTGGCAATAGTCATCAGCAACTATACCCATTAGTGCTACAAATAAAACAAATCTGAAGCTAATGAGTTTTTACAGTAGGCCTATGCCTAATTTATGCACTTGATGAAAATGATAACAGATGTGATGAAGATAGTGATTATTGTTGCTATGAAATCGTGCATTTCCTGTCAGTCAGTCACGCCCCATGTATGGTCATGCCTCGCCGACATCACGTGATGTCATCAATATTTGTTATGATTCAAATTTGTATTGCTTTTTCAGTTTAGTCACAAGGGAATCACTGAGAATGTACATACAATAATCATACTATTAAGCCCATATACAGGTCAGTTCCATATATGATGTCATCAATATTGGCCAGCAACTCTACATCTCACCTCAAACCCTTAGATCTCCATATATGGAACTGACCTGTTCTGACATTCCATATGTTGATCCTTCCCCATCCATCCTTCCTCTTCGATGTCTCTCTTTTGACTGATACCTGTCCATTTAAACACTAGACGGGCCCCTATTACTTGCGCGAGCAGAGCGCAAGTGCTGCATATGTCGGTGGTCCCCTTGGCCAATCAGGGATTGTGCATTTTTGGTGGCTCCCCTCGGCCAATCAGGGATTGTGTATTTTTGGTGGCATCGCTTGGCCAATCCAATCAGGGATTGTGTATTTTTGGTGGCGTCGCTCAGCCAATCAGAGCGCAAGTTGGCAGCTTGCTGCGTATGTCGGTGGCCCCCTCGGCCAATTGGATTGGCTCCGTATGTTGGTGCCGTCACTTGGCCAATCAGAGATTGGCTGATGACGTAACTATTTATGTTTATGTAAAAACGGTGGTTCCTGATTGGCCACGCAAGTTGGCAGCTCGACAGAGTGCATTTCTATAGTGCAGCCGCGGCTGGCAGCCGGCGAAAACTAGAGTTCTCAACAGGCCCAAAAATTAAGGCCCGGCCCTACCTGGGCCCTCATGAAACCCTATAGACACTGCCCCCGCTGCCACCCTTAGATCTCCATATACAGTATGGAGCTGACCTGTTCTGACATTCCATATGTTGATCTGACCTCATCAAACCCTGTACACTCAAGACACACTCCATATATGGCCAGTACAGAATTCATTCCATATGTTGATCTGACCACCCATGCCAAAGCGCCAGTGCTCGCCCAGCAGTCTGCTGTCACCCAGGCGGATGCGTTAGGGCGAGGTCGATCCTCACCCTTCAGGGCGAGGTCGCTTCTCGCCCTCAGGCGTCTTACTGGTAAATAACTCAAAAAATAAATTTCAGGATAATGTGAAGTGATCACTGATTGTCATTGGATATTGTTGTTCAGTGTGCATGATTCAGATGAGTAAAACAGCTCTAGAAACTCACATCAAAGCTCACTCAATGCTCACATCCAAAGTGTTTTTTTTAGGTTAAAGGACCACTTCTACTCAACCTGTCATAGGAGGGCTGTGTGCACTGTGCAGTTCAGAAACCCGTCCACCAGTGACATCATCGTTAGGCAGATTTTCTTTTAAACAAGATTTTTTTTTCCCTGGCATTTTTGAGTGGTGTAAACCACTCCTACAACTGGCTTTTGTGTGCATAAAAAAATGACCGTGGTTGCTATGTTCAAAATAATTTCTGACGTAATTAAATCACACCCGGGTGAACTGGATGACCGTAGCAACCGTGGTCATTTTCTCTGCGCAAAAAAAGCCAGTTGTGAAATCACATCCAGATGTGATACATACATTTATCAAAAATTATAGCTTTTTTTACTTAACATATTTTGTGTGATTTCATTACGTCAGACATTACGTCAGACCACAGCTGATCATGCTATATAAAACCTTACACCACTCAGTTCACACGGGTGTGATTTTTTTTATTATCGTGAGAACAATGGCTTAAATGATCGCATTGCAACTTTTCAGGAATAGAAAGCCTGCAGTTTCTATTAGCTTGGATTCCCCATCGATGATGTTACTGGGTTTCTGAACTGCCCACAGCCGTCTATGAGACACAGACCGAGTAGGAAAACAATTGTGGCATTTTATCATGAACATTAGTTAGTACCAATTATATTATGGTAGGTTGAAAAGTGGTCCTTTAATTCTTGTCCAAAACCCTCTGCTCCACTCTACATCAGGTGCCGTTTGTCATTTTATCCCCATCCTCCAAAAAAGCTAGGCAGTTTGTTTAAACTTTAAAGTAAAGACAAATCCCTATACCGAAATGCCTAAGCATACACAGAAATGTCAAGGAATAGATTTTAAGCTTTAGTTTTTCAACACTAGGCTATTTAAATGCAAAGGGGACTTGGAAAGATTTAGAAAATAATAGTTATTCATATCCATAACATAAGGACAACATACACTGGAAAGATAACGTTTCAGTTTGATCTGTCAATGCATGAGAACTTTCAGATAGTATTTTGTGATGTTCTCAACCCGTATATGTACATGTATACGCTCATTTTAGTGAGGGGCACACAACGTATCGTATGTCTTTATAAATTATAAGGGGAGACGAAGATAAATCTGTATCGCACATATTTTTCCCCTCTGTTTTTAATGTATTAAAAGAAGATTCCTGCTTAAAAAAGAATCAGTTTGTAGGAAAATGCATTACTGTTGATAGCAATGTCTTTTACTGTCATACTAGCAACAATGAGAAAATACCACTTTTCTGAATCATGGATGTTATGAAGCATTTCAATTATTACAAAATTCTAATGATGTTTGATGATCATCTCCCAACTGCAAGGATTCAATAAAAGCTACTACAAAACCTACACACCATGGTACCATTAGTATAACATACAAAAAGGCAAAAACGTTAGGCAGGTAACATTTTAAGATTAGCCTACACTACAGTAATGGCGATTACAGTATCATTCACTTGCTGTATAATACAACATGTCAGAAGCAGTAATGTTTCCGGCCATGCAAATATATACAGGTAAGAGTAGATAAAGGGTTGGCATCACTTTGAGGCTGCCATAAAGAAATTAATTACCTCCATGGACAAAGTTCTTGACTACATCAAGATATCGACATGAACTTATGGAATGTTACCGTTTACTTTTAGCATGGAGTACACAGTTGACCAAGATCTACAGTAAAAAACATCTGTACTAAGGTGACCAAAATGCACCTATAGATTAACAGACCAAAATGTTCGCAGGCCCAAAGATTATTGGTCCATATTGTGACTATGTTTGGGCTGAGTAGAAAGGTTTACCATGTTCAGTGACATGCATGTTCAATCCGTTACTCTGATCATGTTGGATTTGCCAGTGTTAAACTAGTGATTTGTTTGCATCAAAACAGCAAAATTATCCAAAGCACACAAGCTACCAACTTTCACTATTCATGCCGAAGAAAGAAGGCACTTGGTGATATAATAAAAACTTGTAAAAGAAATGTCCCCCATAATAGTAGGGTCCAGCATGGACCATATAGTTCATAAGCGGTAACACCTAGTGTGCTGTAGTGTGGATTAGGATTACAAAAAAGTCCAAATGAAAATCACACCAGCCAGGCAAATGCAGGTCAGCATTGTCAAGCACCAATTGTACAGCTAATGTTAAGGAGCTAAACTTCCAGATATCCATGACAGAATCATAAGTGAGAGAATTCAGTAGGCCTATTCATACAAAGAATCATAATAATGTCAACTGTATACTGCCATTTGGTTTGCAGTACAATCTTTGTAACATATATGCACTATAGAATACACATACAGAATGATAATCATGCTACTTAACATTGATATCTCTTCTACAGTTCCTTGGCATTGTCCTTTGGCTTTAAAAATATATATAAAAAAATCTGTTCAGATGTTTGACTGATCCAATGTTATGAGTGATCCAGTCTTAGGCCAGTGTTGGGTTTAAAGGCTAATAGACAAAGAACTCAGGATTGTGTTTCCCTGGCATTTTATCACCAATGGCCATCTGTGTTGCCTTGCTCCGTTTGTCTTTTTTAATCTGTGCAGAACTTTGGTCAACTACGGTTGTTTTTAAATGTGCTATATAAATAAAGTGTGACTGATTGATCTTTATGAAAGACTATTATTGCCGGAATAGAAAAGTTATAATGCAGAGGTTGCTGAAATCAGTGTGGAATTAGATCACATAAATTGAGGAATAACTGATTTTACACACCCGTTTGTTTTGTGCGTGCGCATGCGTGCGCGCATCCCCTTCCATCTGCACTGGACCTGACATTGTAGGATGTAAATGGTATGGTATACAAAAGGAAAGGGGAAAATAAGTGGACATTTTCTTTCATACGGAAGGGAACAGTAATAATGTTATCAAATGGTGGGAGTCTTTGTACACAGCAGTCCGTGGTAATTGTACGAGTAGGTTTCATGGAAAGGTCCGCTACGATGATGCAGTTGTTGGAGCTGTTACATCATGGAATGTCTGACAGCTTCCTCCAGTGACTTCCTGGTTACCAGTAGCCGTACCACCTCCTCGTTCTTCTTTGTTAGTCTTTTTCGAGCCTGATCATGGGTCACCATGGTCATATCCCAGCCATTCACCTGGGGAAGAGTCATTGAAAAAGAAAAATGTTGGCTATTATTTGTCCAAGCTTTCTTGATTAGAACAATACTTGCATCCATACACCCCGTTTACCACTTAAACCCTGGCATCTATACTTGGCAATTGTTCCCCACAGGATAGTGTTGCTAGGGTTAAGTGGTTAATGATGGAAAGAAAAACAGACCAACTCATGAATAATAGTAAAGAATTATCTCGTTTAGACATTTTCATTTAGATTGATTAAAACTCTACCATTTCGATGAACTGTGATGAGGTATAGTTAGAGCTGCTTCAATCAACATACTTCAACTGAACTGTATACGTAGTGCCATCTTGTGGTGATAAAATTTAGGGCTGAAGGCATGGATTATTTTCTTAGCGATTTTCTATCACTTTTCCATTTAATCGAATAATGGATAATTTGTTATATTTATATCAATGATTTATCGATTCAAAAATAAAAGACCAAATCAATTAGTATGATTAACTACTTAAGCCCTATTTTATACTTTATATTGCTAAAGTCATGTAAATTGATTAGTTTGTCAATGAACAAGTATTATTACATATACATACCTGCATTATTTTGTCCCCCATCATCAACCCTGCCACCTCCCCTGGTCCTCCTTGCGACACTCGGGTTACATAGATCCCCTATGAGGTCACATACAGTATGAGGTCACATATAGTATGAAGTCACATACAGTAGGTCAGGGGTTTCCAAATGTTTTCATGTCATAAGACTCCTAAAGTTTCAGTTTCAGTATATTTATAGTACAAAATCACCCCAAGGGGTCTCTGTGCACTTTACAGCAGCAATACATCAAAAACATATCAAAGACACAAAACATAGCAATAAGAAAACATAGTAAACTAGAAAAAGTGCCCTTCTGGGCACAGGTCTCCACCAGGAGGATAGGAGAGGGTGTGTGGGTGTGTGTGTGTGTGTGACGCAACTTGGCCTGTTGTAGCGCCACCATGAGGCTGATTTGAAAACTGTCAAGTGGCATTTCTTCCTCAGCCTAGTAGTGGGAATAGGCATGCACAGTTTCACCGCAATCGGATGCTGCGGCGATTTGTACAAAACGGGCTACTCCTGAAAACTTCAGAAGCCAATCGTAGCCAATCAGGATGTATAATTATGAGAAATCAAACAAATCACATGACTATGGAGAGCATGTGTACCGATTTGCGTGAAATTTGGATAAAATCTGAAGGAGTAATATTAGAAAATGTGTTGGTGGCGCTATAAAGAGCAGATGTGAAAAATTCCAGGCAAAGGTTTTTCCTTGACCTCTAGGGAGTGTGCATACATGGTTTTACACAGATCTGTGCAGTTATAGGTAAAAACACAAATCGGCCAGTTATAGCGCCACCATGAGGCTGAGTTGAAAATATTCAAGTGGCATTTCTTCCTCGGCCTAGTGGGAATGTGCGTGCAAAATTTCACGGAAATCACACGATGTGTTCATGATTTGCAGCATTTTGTTTGAAACGGAGCACTCCTGCGAACTTTGGAAGCCAATCGTAGCCAATCAGGATGGAGTCTGAAAAATCTGAAAGACCTGTTTCGTTGAATGGCTCTAGAGAGACTGGGTACCAATTTGCGTAATGTTTGGACAAAATCTGTAGGTGTACTGTCAAAACATTTGTTTTGCACAAAGCGACCTCCTGGTGGCGCTATAACAGGCCAATGTGAAAACTTTGGAGCAGAGGTTCAGCTCTGGCATCCAGGGAGTGTGTGTGCAGAGTATGGCTGCGATCAAGCCAACGGTGCCAGAGATTAGCTGTTCACAGACGGACGGACACACGGACGGACGGACACACGGACACAGGGACGGACGGAGTGCAAAACATACTCTCTCCCCATGCCTTCGGCCTGGTGGAGACAACAAAGTAAAAAAAAAAAAAAAGAAAACATATTCAAATGTGCATAGCTATAGATCATCAAAAATAAAACTAGGCGGAACCATAGTGCATAGAGAAAAGATGTGTTTTTAGCCTTGATTTAAAAATGTCCAGGGAGTTTGCAACTCTGACATCTTGAGGGAGAGCATTCCAGAGACAGGGGGCACGATGTGCGAATGCTCTGCCCCCAACCGTGCTTTTATTATGTGTTGTGACTGAGTTTTCCGGCATCCTGAGAGCGTAGTGGTCTTGGAGGGATGTATATTTTTACTAAACTGGACATGTAAGATGGTGCAAGTCCATTTAAGGTTTTATAGGTCAGAAGGAGTATTTTGAAGTCGGCTCTGGCCTGTATGGGCAGCCAGTGTAGTGCTATGAGTGTTGGTGTGATATGGTCAAATTACCTTTTTCTGGTGAGTACTCTAGCTGCTGCATTTTGGACTAATCTAAGACCATTTGTTGCTGTTGATGGTAAACCAGAGAAGAGGGCGGAGAAAAGTGACTTTCATTATAGGCCATAGATTCCCTTTGCAAATGATTCTGTCATAACGACCCTGATATGAAAATATGTTTTGGTTTAATTAGTGGTGATAGTGAAACATATTCTTAGAATAGTAACTTAAACATATGTTTAAGTTAAATTAATTAAAGGATATACGTGTTTGAACGTTTCTGCTACAGGACTAAAGTGCATCCCAAGACTATCCGTTACTTTCACAAGATGTCATAGTTCCCAGCCTAATTCGTATTCCGTTGAAGGTGTTTAGCGTAGAAAGACAGCAGATTTAGGAGGTCACAACAATGCAAAGATCACGGAACACTGTTGTATAAATCAGGCTTAAGTGGTGGTTTGATTATTCAATGTAATTCATCAGGGGACACAAAAACAACTAAATAGACAGCTGAATGAAGGAATGAAAATGTTTCTTTGTTAGGCAATTGTCTTCAAAGTTCTATTAACAAAGCTAAATTGACTTGGGAAGGAATTGAGATTTCATAATTAGTTTAGAAATAATATGTCTATATTATGGATAATTGTCTCCACCAGGCCGAAGGCATGGGGAGAGAGTATGTTTTGCACTCCGTCCGTCCGTCCGTGTGTCCGTCCGTGTGTCCGTCCGTCCGTGTGTCCGTCCGTCCGTGAACAGCTAATCTCCGGCACCGTTAACCCGGTCGATGCCAAATTTTGCACACACACTCCCTGGATGCCAACGATGAACCTCTGCCCCAAAATTTTCAGAGCGGCCTGTTATAGCGCCACCAGGAGGCCGCTTTGTGCAAAACAAGTTTTTGGACAGTACACCTACAGATTTTGTCCAAACATCACGCAAATTGGTACACAGTCTCTCTAGAGCCATTCAACGAAACGGGTCTTTCAGATTTCTCAGACTCCATCCTGATTGGCTAAGATTGGCTTCCAAAGTTTGCAGGAGTGCTCAGTTTCAAACAAAATGCTGCAAATCATGAACACATCGTGTGATTTCCGTGAAATTGCACACGCACATTCCCACTAGGCCGAGGAAGAAATGCCACGTGAACATTTTCAACTCAGCCTCATGGTGGCGCTATAACTGGCCGAAAAGTGTTTTTACCTCCAACTGCACGGATGTGTGGATAACTTTGTATGCCAACTCCCTAGAGGCCAAGGAAAAACCTTTGCATGGAATTTTTCACATCTGCTCTTTATAGCGCCACCAGGAGGCCAACATATGTAAAGCACATTTTCTAATATTACTCCTTCAGATGTTATCCAAATTTCACGCAAATCGGTACACATGCTCTCCATAGTCATGTGATCAAGACAGGTTTGTTTGATTTATCATAATCCACCTTCATTGCCTACGATTAGCTTCTAAACTTTTCAGGAGTAGCCCGCTTTGTACCCGTTTTGTACAAATCACCACAACTACTCAACGCAGCGTCCGATTGCGGTGAAACTGTGCATGCATATTCCCACTAGGCTGAGGAAGAAATGCCACTTGACAGTTTTCAAATCAGCCTCATGGTGGCGCTACAATAGGCCAAGCCTATGTCACACACACAATTACTACTCCTAAACATTTTGCCAAACATCACACACTCCTATCCTCCTGGTGGAGACCTGTGCCCAGAAGGGCACTTTTTCTAGTTCTATATATTATGCTGGTATGAAGTTGAACAATACATGACTCTTGCTCCAAGTCCATTTACAAATACAATTAGACAGTAACCAGAGGCTCTTATCCAGAGTGATTTACAACATCATGTCAATGCAATGCTATGACATCAGCTACCAATAATGTTCAGGCTTTTTCCAACAGACTAGGCAGAGGAAGGCTCTGCTGAAACACGTTTGTATGCTGCCTGTGTTTAATTAAATAAAGGACATTTCTCAGAGTGTTGATTCTTCTGTTTTGTTCCCCAGTGATACTCGGTCTCAATATTGCTTTACTTCCACTGCCTACAATGAGTATATTTTCAGGGAAAAAACTGAACAGTGAAAAAAGGGAAATGTATGTTTTTAAGTTTTAACATCTGCAAACACACACACACACACACCCCCCTCACCTTGTCACTCTTGTCCTCAGAGAAGGGGTTCTGTCCGGGATCCTGGTCAATCCCTCCTCCGATACTAAAACCTAAAATCAGGTGATCTCCCTGCCTCAGTTTCTGGATCTCAATCCGTTGCTGTTAGACAGAGAGCATTTTTATTCCTCCTAACTGAGCAGAAATACACAACATAAAGGCAATAACTCTGTTGAAGTGTATGCTTTCATCTAGCCCCTTTCGGCACCCTCAGTTACATTTTCTGAAGTTTGGACGACGGTACCCTAGGGTCCCTCGTAGGTTATTCCACCCTCCATAGGACGCAGATTATCTGTTCACGGGGAGCCGTGCCGCCGCTTGAGTGTTGGTGAGATATTTCAAAGATGCATAACACAGCTATAGGAGACAACGGAAACGTGTGCGAAACCGCATTAACCGCCGATGCCGGTTTTTTTTGCTTCGCTGAACTTCTCTCTCCTCTCTCTTCCTTATTGACTTCCCCTTGTACCGCCTCCCGCACCAGGGCAGGGTGGTCGGTGCGAGGCAGTAACGTAGGGACGCGCAGCTAGCCAGTCGCCGCTCGGGAGGCGGTACAATAAGGTCAATAAGGAAGTCAAGGAAGAGAGAGAAGTTCAGCGAAGCTAAATTTAAAAAAAAAAAGATTGTACCCTCTACTGTACTGTCACTGTACTGGCACACCCAAAAGCATCATATATAAAGTTAATACGTGCATGTGTGTTTGCGTTAGGTTGCACACAGGTGGTGAAAAACAACCATGCTGTTTTCGTGCTCATACCCAGACACCCACCCAGCCAGCCAGCTACCCACCCACCCACACACATAGCTCCGTAAGGGAGTAAATACTTAACGGCATCGGCGGTTAATGCGGTTTCGCACACGTTTCCGTTAGCTGTGTTATGCATCTTTGAAACATCTCACCAACACTCAAGCGGCGGCGCGGCTCTCCGTGAACAGAGAGTATGTAAATCTGCGTCCTATGGAGGGTGGAATAAGCTACGAGGGAGCCTAAGGTACCGTCGTCCTAGCCCCTCTCGGGACCCCCGGTTGAGCTCTTTTTATCGTTCACCCGTAGTATAGGGTCCCTAGCCATCGGTCCCAAGCTATATGGGATGCAGACGGACTTACCGTCGAAAACGTCCTTTCTGCGCTGTGTGAGTAGTCGTGATATGTGTCAAAAGAAGCATATAGGAGCTATAGGAGACAACGGAAACCTCAACGAATTTTCTTTTGGCGCAAAAGCCGTTAAGTAGTATTTAACTTAACGGCAGCTAGCCAGGTTGGCTAGCTGCGCTTCCCTAAGTTCCTGCCTCTGATCTGCTCTGTCGCAGCTAGCCAGTTCCGGCGCTGGAGGTGGTACAATGGGATGTCAATAAGGAAGTCAAGGAAGGAAGGAAGAGAGAATTTCAGAGCTGCCAAAACGGTCAAACGTTGTCTCCTATAGCTTCTATATGCTTCTTTTGACACACATCACGACTACTCACACAGCACAGAAAGGACATTTTCGACGGTAAGTCCGTCTGCATCCCATATAGCTTGGGACCGATGGCAAGGGACCCTACGGGTGAACGATGAAAAGAGCTCAACCGGGGGTCCCGAGAGGGGCTACCGTCGTCCAAACTTCAGAAAAGGTAACTGAGGGTGCCGAAAGGGGACTTTCGTCTTTAGTGTAATGGAATTAATGCGAAGTCAACCTCATCACTATGCATCATTTCACTTGTAAGAATGTTTATCCCTCCATTACAATCCACTCACTCACTGGGAGACACTGCTCTTTTATCACTTCAACCCTGTCTTTTGACTTTCACTGGCAGCTGCTGTCTCTCTAAACCAGATGGATGAACGGCTGTGACAGCAGGACTCCTCAGTCCTCCTCACAACACTCCTCAACACAAACACTGCCTCTGTGTGTGATGGTGAATAACTGGTCTCTCACTCTCTCTCTGCTGGAAACCTCTGCAAAGTGTGAGTCAGTCAGTGGGTCATTCATTGTAGACTTCCAGTCAATCTACTGTCTAATGTTCTGGCACACTAACCCATTTCTACTCCTGAGTCAGTGTAGGGTACTCTTACGAGTCTTTATGAGGCCAAATGCTACTGTATCCTTCGTTTTTACCACTCCGTCATATCTCTTAACACCACCTGAAAGTATTACATTAATGCAGTACCTCAGAGCTCGCCTTGATTGTCCAACAATATGTGCACACTGCACAGGGATCGCCGAAAATGTTAAGTGTAGGCTAAGGCTAACTGACTGCTTATCACATAGCAGCACGTAGCCACATATGGGGCTATGCCTAGGCTAGCTCATAGCGTTACCTAGCCCTAAAACACCACGCCTACTGTACCCGAGTGCAGTGTGGACTAAAGGTTTGCATTGGAAATTCTGTAATTGCCTTTATATTTCAAATGTAATACTCAACAAGAAAGTTTCATCTCTCATTCTATGGCATTTAAAATGTGGCGTTCATCAGTTTGCCTTAAACTACCATTGTCCGATATTAAAGTTCGATTATTTGGCAACGGATTCGAGCTACAGCTCTATTTCCTCTAGCTGGTGAAACAAAACACATACATATAATTTAAATGCTGCGTATTGATTAGGGTCCAGGCAGGGCCAGGCTTCTCAAAGTGAACAATGGATGCCTGCTGAATGAATACTCCAAAACTTACCACAACAGCAGTCACCGGCTGTCCAGGGATGAACGACACGTCGTCGGACCTGGAAAACATTTTACTGTAAAAAACGCGAACTCTTGTTATGCTTTTTTTTTATTGTCTATTCAACCGTACACAACACAAAGGTTCCGAGAGCAGGACAACTTCCTGGATCATTTCCATGAGTAAAACCATAGATATATATATCTATGAGTAAAACTAACAACTGCTTCTGAAATGTAATAATAAGGAAAGGCTTTGCGGATGACGTCACTTCACCTTCCCTTGGTTGGGTGCTCGCGTTGTGTGACACGGTGCAGCCAGGAAGGGCGGCGTCTTCGGTTTGATTTGTAGCACGCCTTAAGACGCGATCACTCCACCCATGTGTGGTACTTGTATTACCAAATGGAGCGCTTCAAGTCATCATACATCCCCATGTCCTGGCATGGGACAGGGTGGGGCATTACTCCGATTACTCCGGTCCATAAATGGTCACTTGGCCCAGGCCATCTGTAACAACTGTTGAGTCGTCGATTCGTCGTTGGCCGCATTTCGTGATGCAAGGATTATCTTGTCTGACACATAACATCTGAGACTTCTGTGATTTTAGATTATCCGGAAAAATCAAGTCATCATAACAGTTAAAAATATCTCTCTCTTTAATTCCAATTTCCTACAGACGGTATGGACATCCACGGCCACTAGATGGCAGTGTCTGATAAGTTACAGGAAGAGTGAAATTCCCCAATGATATAGTAAGGACTGGTTTCTTTGTAATTTTTAGAATAATATAAAAGTTGTCAATTTTAAATAACAAAACAAAAAAATATATATATATGTATCACAGTTGTTGCAAGCAATAGGGCTATCATTTGTCAACATATTATAAACCCGTAGGCACATACTGTATAACTGTCTTCCATGTTTCCCTGAACAGTAGTTGTTTTCAGCTCTGGATATTTGATCAAAATGCTGTTTACCTGCGTCACACACGGTTGAGCAGCTTCTCATGCTAGAGCTTCTGGACCCTTTAGGAATCTACAAATCCACAGTCTTTAGTTTGGCTTTGGCATGGCTTTTCACATTCTCTCAGTCTTACCTTTAGGAACATTTCCATGTAATGGACAACACGGCTGTGTCCCTGACTTAGAAACAATAGCTACTTTTCAATCATCACCTCATCTCTCCTGCAAATAGTAGTCAGTTTGTGTAAAATGTAAGTTTTATGTTAATCTGGATTTACACTATGCAAACAGGAAAATATTCATGTACATTGGTTAGTAGGCCTATATTTAAAAGCATTTAAATGAAAATACATAGCCTACAGTACCATTCAGTCATTAGCACATCGCACATCTCACTTTCCTTTACAGTTAGAAAGGTAATATACATGACCCTCCTTTTTGTCTCTTGCTCACTCTGAAATCGGCCACCAGTGAGTTTCATTTATCCATTTGTAACTAAATTGAAATTTAGGATTTGACTGTGTGCTGTGTTTTAGTAGTATCCAGGGGCAAAAGGTGGAGGTGGCAGATACTCTTCAGGTAATCCACTATCAGATAGTCTTATAGTATGTCTATTGCTGGAAGATGGTGGCCCATTGATTTCCTGCTCCCCTGGAATCTCCTGGTATTCATTTTCAGTAGGTTCACCTCTGTCTGTAGACTCTGTATCAGTCAGTCTGTGCTGCTGCAACATGCATTTCTTTTTTTGCAATGTCTTCTTGATATTCATTAAGTTGATGGCTGCTGACAGCTGCACATCATCGTTCCTTACTAATTGCGTGTCCGCAGACTTCTGGCCATCATGTGTGTTTGACACAGTGGGGAAGACCACTGTGGACACTGATGAAATCTGAGCTGCAGAGCTAGATCTGGTATACTGGACCATCTTCTTCTGTGTTAGTGGTGGTAGAAGTGTCCTAGCAGGGAGGTCAGGAAGCTGATCTGGCTGGGTGGGGTTGACCAGATATTTCTTCCTTGGCAATGGCACAGGCCAGAGAGCCTCCACCTGAAATATACAGACAGCATAGTGTTGTCAATCACTATTCACTATATTAAAATTATAGAGTGAATAAGACCTTTTTTTTTTAAATAAATCCTTCCATTTGAGAGCTTCAGATGATGAGTAGAACTGTTCTTGTGGTCATTAATTAAGCACCTTTAGGAGTGAGTGAGTGAGTGAAAGAATGACATTTTATTTCTGTCTTGTCTTACAACTCAACCTATCCCTAATATGATTACAATTAAAACATCAAAAACACAATTATAAAACATTACATTCACTTCTCAGTAACATAAAGCCAAATTGAAATAACACAATGAGTTCTTCGTTTGCTAATCCCAAACTCTATCAACAAATGCAAATACAAGCCATTTAGTCTATCTGCATCACTTAACTTAAGTCTGAATTTTGACACCTGTTAAATAATGTAACTTGTAATTTCATTCAAAGACCTTGTACCCAGAGGCTTTGTTGCTGCGAAAATTGGCTCCAGCCTCCAATTACTATTTGTTACCAAAACTACTTTTTGAAAGCTGTCAGAAGGTGCGTTGTTAATGAACAATGAGCTGGCCCTTAATGGAAATAGAAACTTAACTTGACCTGCAAAGCATACTTGTCAACCGTAATGATTAACCTATACTGCCACCTCCAACAATGCACATCATTCAGAATCATTCTTTACCTCAGCTGGAATTTCAGACATTGAGTTGGACAAGTCATCTTCCAAGGATGGGTAAAATGTGTTTGGTTGGCTTTTAGTGACAGCAGGTCTCTTGGTAATATTTGGAGAAGGGACTTCAGAGGCCCCTAGTGCAGTGGGGCGATGTGGAAGGGCAGGCGGCAGGTCATCCTGTGGTTTTCGTTGACTGTTGTTATGTGGATGTTGGAAGATATTAACGCCATTACAATTCAGTGGTTGCCTTTGGGGAAACAGGAGCTCGGCATAATCAGCTCCATCCTTTGATACCTTTAATATTAACAAAGATACAAAGAAAGAGAAATGTGTTTGAAAATGCATCCGTTATACAGTACTAGAAGCATCTGGTGGAAAAATACAGATACGTATAACTAACATTCCATATCATTGCCTTATATGCATTCCTATAATCATAGATTAGACTAAACTAGTTTAGTGTGTGCCCAGGGTGTCTCATACCTCAGAATTTGCCACTACAGTGTCAGCCTGTTTGTCATTTATAGTTCTCTATAATTATGAACCACTCGTTTTTACTAATAAGTGTAGGCCCGTTCCCTGAAGACATTATAATTGACTGTCATTCGTGGACAATGAATACACTTACAGTACAGTATGTGCATCCTTGGTGTCTGGCCTTTTTGTCTTATTTGACTAATGATCAGGATTGAAGAACTATAATGAATTTAGGCCAAAACAAACACATTGTGTGATGTGTGTACTAGAATTAAAGAAAATATTCTCACCTGTCCACAAGGAAGAGTCAGTAATTCATTGAAAGGCATCATGGGAGTCCTGCGGTGAAAATCCACCAGATCCTGGAGAAACCTGTGACGTGTATTCTCTCCAACGATGACATAATACCCATCCATCAGAGCATCTATCATGTAGTGCCTACAGCGGTCGTCAGCGCTACAGGTTTACATGAGAGCACACACACACACACACACACACACACACACACACACACACACACACACACACACACACACACACACACACACACACACACACACACACACACACACACACACACACACACACACACACACACACACACACACAGTCAGGAAGAGGAAACAGAACAGGACTTTGAACTGTAACACTGACCAGGGGAGAGGCAAGGGGGCAGGCAGGCTTTCCAACGTTGAAGCTCTGGGTCCTAGTGGTAGGAGGAGGGACTACAGGCGGACCCGTGGATTCATGACCGGGAAACCCCGTGCAGCTGGGCTTTAACATTGAGCGCTCGGTTGCACTTCCGCATTTGACCACCAAAATTTGGTGGTCAAATGCGGAAATAGACGTTCTGAGACGGTACTTCCGGCAGTCTTCCGGGTGCTTCAAAACGCCACTGAGCAACTTCCACTGACATGAATAGCTGGGGGGGCGGAGTTTCGCGCCAGTTCAGTCTCTATTATATATATACTCTATGGGGAGAGGTGACTCACACCAGGGAGGATTTGTTTGTAATATGCCTTAAGATCCACGCTTAAATGCTGAAGCAAAAGTGAATATGTTCTAATAGTATACAGTAGGTGGACCTGCCATGGAGAAAACATGTTATTTATCATTTGTGTTATAAGGCTGAGTAAGAAGTTCTTTATCCTACAAAACATTCACCGATATGAGAGAGTGTACCCAATCCGGCTCTCACTGACTCGGATGAGGAAATAGCCTGGAGGCTTGGACAGCAACAGCTCCTCTGCGCTCCTGTGAAAGACACAAAATAATATTTTCTTTAAGGCAGCTTATACCTTAGCAAGAAAACTCATTGCACACATTTTAAAACATGGCCCTCATGATTCCTTGTTGTCTGCCAAAGCATTGCAGATGGCAGACAGTGATACGCAGTCATTTGGAATTTTGCTGCACTTACTTCCTGGAAATAATACCATGGAACCATTCTGGAATTATTCCATTCCTAATGACAGAGTGGAGTTGAAACTGTTTGAACCAGGTAAAAACAGAATGGTGACCATCCACCCCGTCCATTTCCACAAAGGTATCCTAAGAGGAAAACAAACAGTTAATTTGTGGTTTAGCAACATCATAACTACTATACCAGGCAGACAAAAATATAGACATGTCTCAATCTGTGTGCACACTAGTTTGCAAAAATAGCCTATGTTGCTCTGTAACAGGTGAACTGCCAATGTCACTCATTGATGTGATGATCGTTACACATGGAACTGGCAATGGTGATATAAGAAAATGTATTATGAGTTGTCTTCCCATTATCATCCAGTGTTCTTCTGTCACACAGTCGATGTGAAATCGTGCGAACATTGTTCCTCAATCCATAAATCAACAAAGAGAAAGAGGAAAGACCACATGTTCCTGTCGTACCAACAAGTATGCTCCACAGCTAACATTTAATAAAAGACCATACGTGAAAAATAGTTCAACACTTCAATTTAGCAGGAATTAAAAAGGCTACAAATTCAGAGTAGGTTATTAGGTTATTTATTATCGACAATGAGTAGAGGCCAGTCCACACCAATGATTTCCGACGCAACTCTGTCTCCTTGCAGTTGCAACTACTTAAAAAACTGTTTTGTTGCAAGTTGAGAGTTGTGACTCGTTTACAAAATGTAGCCTATGAACATTGTATTGTATTGTATTGTATTGTATTGTATCGTTACACATGGAACTGGCAATGGTGATATAAGAAAATGTATTATGAGTTGTCTTCCCATTATCATCCAGTGTTCTTCTGTCACACAGTCGATGTGAAATCGTGCGAACATTGTTCCTCAATCCATAAATCAACAAAGAGAAAGAGGAAAGACCACATGTTCCTGTCGTACCAACAAGTATGCTCCACAGCTAACATTTAATAAAAGACCATACGTGAAAAATAGTTCAACACTTCAATTTAGCAGGAATTAAAAAGGCTACAAATTCAGAGTAGGTTATTAGGTTATTTATTATCGACAATGAGTAGAGGCCAGTCCACACCAATGATTTCCGACGCAACTCTGTCTCCTTGCAGTTGCAACTACTTAAAAAACTGTTTTGTTGCAAGTTGAGAGTTGTGACTCGTTTACAAAATGTAGCCTATGAACATTGTATTGTATTGTATTGTATTGTATTGTATTGTATTGTATTGTATTGTATTGTATTACATGGTGTCAGCTTGTGCAGTCATATTTCTGAATGACAATGTTCAATTCACTATCAAGAACCACACCACCACCAATGAGAACATTTAACAGATTTATTGATAACAGGTTCAAGAAAGACATGATCATGAACACCACCACGGGGTGATGGCCCACGACGGGCCATCGACGGCGTCGGGGATTTGAGCCGAGGTGGGGAAGCTTCGGGGATCCGGCATGCTCCCGAGGCACGTCAGACCCCCTTAGGGATCGAAGATGTTAGAGGGAGTAGGATGAGAATTGGGGTGGGGGGGTGGGATGACGAAAGCGAGAACAGGGGGGAGAACCGGGGGTTGGATGGGCTTTATATACGCAGGTGGAGGTGACCCGATTGGAGGTGGCTTGATAGGAGGTGGGGGTAGCTGCGTTGGAGGTGTGGTCCTGCTCCTGAACTTCAGATATGATCTCCATTTCACTATCAAGAACCACACCACCAATGAGAACATTTAACAGATTTATTGATAACAGGTTCAAGAAAGACATGATCATGAACACCACCACGGGGTGATGGCCCACGACGGGCCATCGACGGCGTCAGGGATTTGAGCCGAGGTGGGGAAGCTTCGGGGATCCGGCATGCCCCCGAGGCACGTCAGACCCCCAAAAGCCTCATTAAGGGAGACGAGATGGGCGGCCTTCGGATCTTGCATATGGCGGAGATATGCCTGGGAGGCCCATGATTTGGATCAGGTGGTCGGGGATGCCGTTACGAGATGTGGAGGTGGCTGCACCGGTCCTGGAAGAATGGCCCGAGTAGTGTGTGGGGGAGATACCGGAAAGAGCAAGTACGTTGCGGAGTTGTTGGGGGAACCACGTCTGGAAGCAACGCGGCCGGACTCGGAAGTGAAGAGGGGATCTGAAGGAGAATAACTCTGGGACTTCTGGTATGGAAGAGAGCTATTTGAAGGGTTCAGGATCGACTGGTTTCCGGAGAAGAGGACGGGTGAGCTTGGCTTGAGGTTAGGATAGTCTTTGAGTGTTTGATGTAGTCGACCTGGGGTTCGACTGACGAGGGGAGAGCGGTATCCTGAGTGGAGAGTTCGTATGCATGTAACCAGAAGGTCTGTGGCGAGGGGCTGGCGACGAGGGACTCGTGCGGGTTCCTGGAGGTCGATGGAGATGAGGTTGGATGGTGCCGACGATAGGTTGGTTTGGTTATGGGAGTGGCGAAGTTCTGTCGTGCTGACCGATAGGTGAAGAGGTTGAGGGTTCCCGACTGTTGATATGGATCCGGGAGGAGTGGACCGGAGAAGGCAGGGTTTTCAGGTTGAAATGTCGGCGCCAGATATGGGGAGCTGGATTTGGATCAAGGCCTGCGTGGAGAGGCGTGACGAACTCTGTGTCGGTGAAGGCATGGAATGACCGGAACATGAGCGACGTGGGGGAGGAACTGATGGGAACCTGGGTGCCAGATGAGATGGCCCATGAATGGCACGATAACGGAGTGGGAGCGGCCTGTGACGACGATATTGACAACGGCTGTGTTGTCTGAGTAAATTGGGATTGATTGGAGAGACCATTCGTGGCTCCTGCGAGCTCCGGGGTTCGTCCGGCGGCAGACCATCTGGTGCTGTAGAAGCCCCCAAAATCGGCATAAAGGACGGCTTCTGTGGACAAGTTAATGTCTTGCGGGTGGGTGAGGTGGTCTCGGTGGAAGGAGATGCCGTTCCAGTGGGCGAGGAGACAGCCAGAATGGAACCTTGTGATGACGATGGTGAAATTAGGATGGCGCGGGGAGAAAAGACGTTTGGCACGGCTGGGGTAGGTGGGGGGGTTGGAGATCAGGGTCAGTCGAGCTTCTCCTTTGGGAGTGGAGCTTGGAACTGGACTGTGATGAGCTGTCGGCTGGAGTAGACTGCTGCGTCCTTTAGACGTGGGCAGTATGGAGCTATGGCACCCGGATGAGGAGACCGGCTGTGATCGTTGGAGTTTGCTAGCGGAGAGCCCTTCTGATTTAGAGTAGAATGACGGTAAGACGACGATTGAGCGAGAGTAGGATGAGTAGGTTGTCGTTGTTAGGCACTGAGTTGCTGTAGTGGACAGTCGGAAGGCAACTGGTGCACTGGCATCTCGGAGGCGGATTCCCTCGCTGGAGCCGACGACTGCTGGTGGCTGAAGTTGACGGCGGGGGCACTGGCATCCCGGTGCCAAATCCCCCACTGGAGCATGCGACTGCAGGAGACTTGGAGGATGACTCGGGGTGCCGGGTTGAGCGAAAACGGGTTGGGGGTGACGGGCCCAGTTAGCGTGTGCTTCTTGTAGCATGAGGTCCAGATAGGTGTGGGAATGCTACGTCGGATGCTTTAAGGTCCGCCCGGGGGAGACGGGTCCAGATGAGCATCGGACCACGGCATGGGCTGATTGAGGGATACCAGATGGCGAAGGATCCGATGAACATGGGACGAAGCAGTTCGAGGGACGACCTGGAGGTGACGGTTACAGGTGGGCGAGCGGCATCAGATGCTTGGGAAAGAACCTGGAGGTGATGGGTCCAGGTGGCGTTGGAGTCAGATGCTTGGGGCGTAGCCTGTAGGCATCGGGTCCCGATGAGCATCTGGTGGGGCCTGCTTGAGGAGATAGCTGAGGTGATGGGTCCAGGTGATCCTGGGAGAGGAGTGTTGTGCTGAGGGAGACGACGCTGACCCGGAGGAGAGGCACGCTGTGCCGAGGGGGACGACGCTGGCCCGGAGGAGGGAGACGACACTGACCCGGGAGGAGGGAGGCACGCTGTGCCGAGGGAGACGACGCTAGCCTGGAGGAGAGAGGCACGCGTGCCGAGGGAGACGATGCTGGCCCGGAGGAGAGAGGCACGCTGTGCCGGGGGAGACGACGCTGGCCCAGGGGAGAGGCACGCTGTGCCGAAGGAGACGACGCTGTGCTGAGGGAGGGAGATGACGCGGGCCCGGGGGAGAGGTACGCTGTGCCGATGGAGACGACGCTGGCTCGGGGGAGAGGCGCGCTGAGCAGAGGGAGACGACACTGGCCCGGAGGAGACGATGCTGGCCCGGGGGAGAGGCGCGCTGAGCGGAGGTAGACGACACTGGCCCGGAGGAGACGATGCTGGCCCGGGGGAGAGGCGCGCTGAGCGGAGGTAGACGACACTGGCCCGGAGGAGAGGCACGCTGTGCCGAGGGGGACAACGCTGGCCCGAGAGAGAGGCGCGCTGGGCAGAGGGAGACGATGCTGGCCAGGAGGAGAGGCGCGCTGTGCCGAGGGAGACGACACTGTGCCGAGGGAGGAGGAACTCTGAGCCGAGGGCTGAGATGGACAGCAGGGGGTAGTGGCATCTCTGTGCCTGACTTCCCGTGCTGTAGTGGACTGCTTCTGTAGACTGAGATGAACAGCAGGGGGTAGTGGCATCTCGGTGCCTGACTCCCCGTGCTGTAGTGGACTGCTTCTGCAGACTGAGATGAGCATCTAGGGTGTTGGCATCTCAGTGCATGGCTCCCCGTACTGTAGCGAACTGCCTGTGTAGACTGAGATGAGGGCGGGGGGTGCTGGCATCTCGTTGCCTGACTCCCCATGCTGTAGCGAACTGCCTGTGTAGACTGAGATGAGGGCCGGGGGTGCTGGCATCTCTGTGCCCGACTCCCCGTACTGTAGCGAACTGCCTGTGTAAACTGAGATGAGGGCCGGGGGTGCTGGCATCTCTGTGCCTGACTCCCCGTACTGTAGCGAACTGCCTGTGTAGACTGGGATGAGGGCAGGGGGGTGCTGACTAGCCTGGCTAATAAGCCAGACTAATATCACACAACACTGTCGCGGTATATCAGTCTGGGCTGGCTCCACTTGGATTTCATTTCCCGGGGGGCGGGTTCAAACATTTTCTCTTTGACGCAATTGGTCAGAGCTACTGTCAGTCAAAGGTCTCAAGCATTGAACGTCACTGTACCAAAGCCCGCCCATATTGCATACCGTGTCCCGATTGGTCCGACCTGTTCTCGATTGTAGGAAAGAGGCGTGCTACTGAGCCTCGCCAGACCGAAATCCGCTGGTAGGCAACTTTTTTTTGCCAACGGCTGATTCGGTCTGGTTTATTAACCAGGCTAGGTGCTGACATCTCGGGCTGACTGACGTCTGTGGCCGTCGGTGCCGGCTGTCCCTGCTGAGGCTGGCTGATGTCACCTTCTGCGAACGGTAGGAGGCGCCGGCATCTCGGTGCCGGCCGTCCCTGCTGAGGCTGGCTGATGTCGGTCTCTGCGGACAGTAGGGGGCGCCGGCATCTCTGTGCCAGCGGTCCCTGCTGAGGCTGGCTGATGTTGGTCTCTGCGGACAGTAGGGGGCGCCGGCATCTCGGTGTCGGCCGTCCCTGCTGAGGCTGGGTGATGTCGGCCTCTGCGGACAGTAGGGGGCGCCGGCATCTCGGTGCCGGCCGTCCCTGCTGAGGCTGGTTGATGTCGGCCTCTGCGGGCAGTAGGGGGCGCCGGCATCTCGGAGCTGGCCGTCCCTGCTGAGGCTGACTGACGTATGTGGCCTCTGCGGACAGTAGGGGGCGCTGGCATCTCGGTGCCGGCGGTCCCTGCTGAGGTTGGCTGATGTCGGCCTCTGCGGACAGTAGGGGGCGCCGGCATCTCGGTGCCGGCCGTCTCTGCTGAGGCTGGTTGATGTCGGCCTCTGTGGACAGTAGGGGGCGCCGGCATCTCGGTGCCGGCTGTCTCTGCTGAGGCTGGTTGATGTCGGCCTCTGTGGACAGTAGGGGGCGCCGGCATCTCGGTGCCGTCGTCTCTGCTGAGGCTGGTTGATGTCGGCCTCTGTGGACAGTAGGGGGCGCTGGCATCTCGGTGCCGGCCGTCCCTGCTGAGGCTGACTGACGTATGTGGCCTCTGCGGACAGTAGGGGGCGCTGGCATCTCGGTGCCGGCGGTCCCTGCTGAGGTTGGCTGATGTCGGCCTCTGCGGACAGTAGGGGGCGCCGGCATCTCGGTGCTGGCCGTCTCTGCTGAGGCTGGTTGAAGTCGGCCTCTGCGGACAGTAGGGGGCGCCGGCATCTCAGTGCCGGCCGTCTCTGCTGAGGCTGACAGGTCTTTAATAGAAACTTGAGTTAAACCTGAACCCCGACTGCTACAGCTGCAGGGGGTGCTGGCGATCCGGTGCCGATGACGCTGTTTGTTTTTGATTTAATTTAATTTATTTATTGTTTTATTATTGATTTATTAGTTTATTTTAATTAAAGGTGCAAGTCGAGCACATAACGCAGGCCGAACGAATCCCTGTTGAATGAATGAGTGTGAAGTGACTGCTGCTTTTATAAGCTTTCCCTGTGCTGGGTGAACTGTCCCTTTAACGGAGGCGTTTCCGTCACGACGTGCAGTTGTAGTTTGCATAGGAACGGCGCCCGGAAGAGAGCTGGACTACAGCGGCCAACTGAAGTAGAACTTAACTTCTAAGTGAAATCGAATCCCTCGTCTTTCTCTTAAAAGATGATTATGATAACAATTCACTCACTCGATATGGCCGGCTGACGTCTCTCTCGCTGGTGCGCGATCCGCAGAGAATTGGGACAGCTGCGTGCTGTCCGCCAATCAATCGATCGAACCAACAAACAAATGATTACGGGATCGGAGTTGATTAAACAGCGGGAGGCTTGAATTATTTCTCTCTGAGAAAATAGCAGCGAGCTACCTACGACATGGACGGCGACGATCGATGGCTCTTGAACGAATTAGAACATGGATGGAGCGGTTAGGTTGAGAAGAGATTAACCTTGGGACGATACGAACCATCCGAGGAGTAAAGACTGTTTGAAGCGCTGATGTTTGGAACGTCCGTGTCCGTGACAGCTGACAGGAACGGGGAGAACGCACTCCTTTCATGGTCCGTGGATTTATCTATACCTGGCCTGCGACTTAATCTGAAAGCTACGATTGATGGGTAGAAGAAGAGACGGCTTAAGGTGAGACGGAATGAATGAGCCGCCGGCCGAGTAAATGTGTATATCACTGCACTGTCACGTATTTCTGTTGTTGAGTTGATGTTGCCGTTGCGTGTTCTAGTGCAGAACGTGGCGACGAAGCGAGAACAGGGGGGAGAACCGGGGGTTGGATGGGCTTTATATACGCAGGTGGAGGTGACCCGATTGGAGGTGGCTTGATAGGAGGTGGGGGTAGCTGCGTTGGAGGTGTGGTCCTGCTCCTGAACTTCAGATATGATCTCCATTTAAATATAAAAGAAAATATTTCAACCATAGTCATCTTAAGTGTAGGCATGTTAATATAGAGACAATTTACAATTTACAATTTACAATTTAGGCATTTAGCAGACGCTCTTAATCCAGAGCGACTTACATTAAGCAAAAACAAAAAGCATGGCATACATCACATGTATAAAAAGTAGTTATCATGAATCATGCGTAAACTATCATGCGTAATCTAATCGGGGACCCGTTGGGTCCCCGATTAGAAAATGTTCTGGAATGGATATGACATTTAACAAAAATTAAGAGAAAGATGATAGCATACATCCTCGACACCAAGGACGATACCACAGATAGAGAATATGTCACACGTTTGGTTGATGTTGACAGAGGAAAGTCTAGTTCTTATGAAAATTAGATAGGCCTATGAGAGTGTTGCGGCTACTAACTACTACTAACTGAAAGATATAAAACCAACGTAAAACTGTTAAGACTGTCGTTCAAGGCTAAATTCATGCCTGTTCCTGAAAAATTACACACACACACACACACACACGTCTGCTAGTCACAATGTGGGACAGGGTCTGATCGATTTGTGGGACCCCTTAAAACTCTTGGAAATGAGGGACAGTCCCACGCAAAGGGGGACATCTGGTCAGTGGTGGTCACCCTACACACACAGTGCTGTTTATTTTATTTGTATCTACATTGCCTTTATTAAAGTATGTACCGGTAGGCTAAATCAATAATAAATCAAATAAAAATAGTTAGGCCACATTCCCAAAATAGTATTGTTACATTGGAATAGGCTAGTCACAAAACGAGCATAAATACGAGCTAGAGCATCTTACTTGACTTACTACTTTACAATGTTTGTTTTAACTGGGTAACACCTGTGCAACAACTTAAAAGATACATGCCCCTTAATGATTTGTGTGATAGTTTCTTCATAAACCCAAACAACAAACTTCTGCAAGTTTAGAATGTCTTTGAATAATATTTATCAGACATTGGTTGGTGACTCTTGCAGTCAATAAAGGATATTATTTTTTACCCTTTAGAACTTACATCAATAGCAGCATTCTAGCACCAAATAATAGCATTCCAAATAACAGCAAATATCTAGGAGTAACAGAAAAGCCAGAAACTGCGAAATGCTTCAGTAGCCATATATGTTATATAATAAACTACCGGTACGTATTTCTAAATGTAGGCTAATAATAAATCCCAGCTATTCCAGCGTCTCTAGGACTTACCTCGTGCGTGAAGTGTAGGTAATGACAACACAGCAGTTCTTTCAACTCAACAAACTGCTATCGTTATCACCCATCACCTGTGGAGGGCGGAGTCAAACTTTCCCACGCAAACATTAGCCGATCTACAAGCTCACAACGCGTCGCGGTGAGAAGCGTTGTGAGCTTGTAGATCGGCTAATTTCAACACGCGATCGCGTTGTACAATAGTACAAGTCACAGTGCCGTAGGAGAATAATGAAGTACAGTAGACATTTCAGTAGTGTTTCGCAAAACAAAGTGGCTACGTCAGTGATGTTGTTGGAATATGATCTATATTTTGTGTATATGTATAAACAATGAACTCTTCTTCTGAAGCACCGAATGCTCAACAGGAAGTGCCTGTTAACATGTGTATAAAAACTGCTGAATAAATGACTGCCTTCAGTTGTGTTGACACTGAAGGAGTGGATGTTAGCTGTTAGTGTTGCCTACTCGTCTTGTTTATTTCCTCCATATGTCAGACTAGCTCCTAGGCTATCTAGATTCTTCCTACACTGCAATGATGCTAACAGGTTATGGGACCCAGCAAGGAGAATATTGGAAACCATGGAGCAGGTTATGTTTGTTTGACGGAGACGGATGCTATTTCCAGGTATGGCAGACGAGATTTCTTGCCTACCTGAAGCTACGAGGACTGAAGAGCACCATATTGAATGCGCCTGACGACGGCGACAATATGGACGCCGAGAGAAATGAGGAGGCATACGCTGAACTGATTCGGGTGCTCGACGAGAAAAGTTTGTCTTTGATTGTGCGCGATGCAGCAGACGATGGGAGGAAGGCGTTGAAGATTCTGAACAATCACTATGCTGGTAAGGGAAAGCCAAGGGTGATTAGTTTGTACACAGAGCTTACGTCGCTCCAGAAAGCTGCTAATGAGACAATTACTGACTATATTATACGAACCGAAACCGCTATCACAGCATTGAGGAATGTGGAAGAGACTATAAGTGATGGCTTGTTGACAACTATGATTCTGAAGGAGCTGCCAGATTCATACAAGCCATTTTCTATCCACATTACACAAAGTGATGACAAGATGACCTTCGCTGAGTTTAAGACCAAGCTGAGGAGTTACGAGAGCACTGATGAATTCAGTGGTAAGTGCAACTCCGTCGTCGGAGACAGCGTGATGAAAGGCAAAGACATGAAACTGTCGTCCTGTTACAACTGCAGCCAGAAGGGACATAAAGCTATCGAATGTACTGAGGCTGCTGTTGGTCAGAGGGAGCAGAGACGGTGGTGCAGTTTTTGTAAAAGTGCCACGCACTACGAGACCAACTGCAGGCTGAAAAGACTGAGAGACAACGTCAACGTGAAACAGCATGCCATGGATAAAGAGGAGCACACGTCTGCTTTCAAGGTTTGCCAAGTGGACGGCGCCGGGGGACCGAAGCAGAGACTCTGTCAGGGCATTGCTCTGAGCAGAGGGCTGATGGTCGACACCGGGGCTACGTCCCACATTGTGACCGACGTGAAGAAGTTCCGAAACTTCGACGAGAGTTTCGAGCCACGAAAGCATGTTCTGGAGATGGCTGATGGAGTGAGGGCCTCTGGCTTAGCGCTGAAGAGAGGTGCTGCAGTAGTTTGCCTGAGAGATAACAAGGGTCGAGAGGTGGAAACGATGCTGAAGGGGGCACTCTACGTTCCATCCTTTCCCCAAGACATTTTCTCAGTCAAAGCAGCTACAGCAAACGGAGCCACAGTCATATTCAAAGAGGGACAGAACAAGCTCATCCATAAAAACGGTACGACATTCAACATTAAGGTACATGACAGATTGTTTTATTTAAACACTGTAGAGAGAAATTCTGATGTTGATGAATGTCATGGGTGCTATGATATCAAAACGTGACATGAAATTCTAGGCCATTGCAACTACGAAGATGTGTTGAAATTGCAGACTGTAACTAAAGGTATGGAAATTAAAGGTGAAGTTGATATTTCCAAATTGTCATGTGAAGTGTGCACAAAAGGTAAATTTGCTCAGAGCTGAAACAGAGAGCCAGAACAAAGGGCTAAAGCTGCACTAGAATTTGTACACACTGAATTATTTGGACCGATCTATCCAACGGCTAAAGATGGATTCAAATACACTTTAGCGTTTACTGATGATTACTCGGGAGCAATTTTTGTTTATTTCTTGAACTGTAAGAGTGACATAGTCAAAGCTACAGAGAAATACATTGCTGATGTTTCACCTTATGGGAAAATTAAGTGTATTCGATCAGGTAATGGTACCGAGTATGCTTCTGGTCTATTTCAAGCATTGCTAAGCAAAAATGACATGAGACCTCAGCTCAGAAGGGGCAGCTGAAAGAAATTTGAGAACGTTGATTGAAATGGCCAGATGCATGCTGATTGAAAGCAATTTACCAAAATAATTGTGGACATATGCAGTAATGACTGCTGCTGTCATTCGAAACAGGTGTTTCAACAAGTGTGTAGGGCAAACACCATACTATATGCTGACAGGAAAGAAACCAAACCTTTCGAGAATGAGAACATTTGGGTCACCATGCTATGCATACAAGCAGGACAAGAAAAGGTTGGATTCACGATGTGAAGAAGGTATTCTTGTGGGCTATGACAGAAACAGCCCAGCCTATTTGGTGTTTTATCCTGACACAGGGAAAGTACTTGTAGCTAAACACAGATTGGTAAAGTTCATTCAAAGGAGTGTCACTGAGAGTCAGACTCAAACAGAGCAAGAAATGGAGGAGGATGATGATTTCAGTATGAGAAGGGCTGTAAACCATCTACCTAAAGTTAAGAAACCCAATGTAACTCCAGAAGAGACACAAGAACAAAATGCAGAGTCAGAAATGAGTAATCTGGTTGAACAAGATGCAGAATCCGAGGTAGAAGATCTGATTGACTTTCAGGCAGTTGAAAGTGGCCAGAGTACAACCTATCCACAAAGAGAAAGGAGACCACCTCAATATTTAAAGGATTACGAGTGTCAAGCTAAATCTGATTACCAGGGAAATGTAACCTTTGATTATTGTTATGGAGTTAGGAGAGAAAAAGATAAATTTACCCTGACTATACTGCCAGAGGGCAAGAATGCAGTGGGGGGTAAAAACAAAAACAGGGTGGTGAAGCATGATTGTCACAACACAGTAAAACAAAAGAGAAGGAAAAACATGTGTTCATTTGTGTTTGGGGGATATCTGTTTTTGTGATTTATGTATCTGCTATTTATTATTAAGTATTGGAAAAGTAACATGTAGGCCTATTTGAGAAATGACATGGGTACTTGAAGTTTATCATTGCAACCAGTGATGTGATGACAGAAGTAAAATAAATGCTTACATGATATATTTTGCACATATTTATTGAAAACTTTTTATTGGTATTGAAATGGATTTTTATTTATTTTGAACAAGTGATTATAGAAAGTGTAAAATGAGTTAAGATACAATTTAACATGCAAGTTTTAAGGTTGTATTTTATTGTTTACCGATATTGATCAAGTGGGGGTGTTGGAATATGATCTATATTTTGTGTATATGTATAAACAATGAACTCTTATTCTGAAGCACCGAATGCTCAACAGGAAGTGCCTGTTAACATGTGTATAAAAACTGCTGAATAAATGACTGCCTTCAGTTGTGTTGATGTCACCTGTGGACACGAACTGTTATACATAAATGAAGGGATATAAACAGACAATATAGAGCTGAACTGAAATGCACGTTATAGTGCCTGTGTTGGACTGTGGGGGGTGGTGTTGCGTTTCCCTCTCTCCCTTTACAGACAACGAGAAGGTAGTGGCGCACCGTTATTGGATGGCATGGGTATAAGAGGGGCAGAGTCGGCAGCGCGAGCCAGAGTGACACACCGCTGAGTGAGTTGAGACGAGACGCCGTGGCAGACACCACGCTGAGTGCCACCACGCCACCTCCGACTACACGCCGAGCTCCTGACAGACCTGATCGGCTGCCGCCTTTGTTTGTGATACGCCAGCCTGCCCGGCATAAAAAGGGACGTGACCCGAGATCTCAGCATTTCGTGAGTGTGGCTCTATATTTAATCTCGCTCACCGTCACTGACGAGTGCTATCCTCCTTCCCAGCTTCCCTGACCTGACTCCGTGGGACGCCGCCGTGGGACGCCGCCGTGGGACGCCGCCGTGGAACGCCGCCGTCGCCCGCAAAGCAGAGCTGACCGATCGCCATCGCAGATTGTACTGCTACATGCCAGCTGACCTGGCCTAAAAGGGACGGTCAATCCATGCCCTCAGCATTGTGTGAGTGAAGCCACGTTGTTTTCAACCTACCGTCGCTTATAGACACTTTGTTTCCTCCTCTTCAGCTTCGATCCACGGCCGTGGACCAGCAGACAACATTCAACGCGGCTCCATACTACCGCTAGGCTCGTTGCCAGGCAACCGACGCTACTACGGGGTTTCTCCCCGTCCGGGGTCCCAATTGGACAAAGGACAGTGACGTCACACAGGAGGACGGACAATCTGGGCTCTGGGGCTGTGAGTTGGGGATTCAGGGTTATATTAGTTTAAGAGTATATTCATTGTGATTTGCAAAATACTATTTGTACTGTGCATTTGATAACATTATCCCACTGTCGTATATTCTCCAAGTCTAATTAGTATAGCCTTTATTCAGAGTGGTTGTTTGCAGGGGAGGGATTATTGACGGGGTGGTTCCTTAGCCTGTATCTTGCTGCCCCCTTCTGGTGAACGCATGTTGCTTTTGCTGCTTTTGCTGCTTTAAATTCAATAGAAGTGTTATCCTATTTGTGTGTGCATTCGATTTGCCGTGCCATCTTTTTATTGGTTGAAGTGTGTAGTGTGATTATGTGGGGTTGCTTGTAGCTTCGGGCGGGAACAGTACAGGGGTAATGTCTAAATTCCTGCAAGCATCCTTTTGAAGTGGGGTTTTACAATTATTGGCTTTTGGCTTACCTATGTGTATATTGCCACATCTAACTACTATAGTGGTCACGTTGACCAAGTGCTACTGCTACTATTATCTGATTGTTATATTTATACTATTTATATAACTGCCACCTTTATAAGGTACCACACTTATCAATTGCTACAGTTATATATTGTTGTACGTTTTTACATTACCTGTTTGACATTTTAGAATATAATAAAGGTTGTTACTTTTCTAACGACTCGCCTGCTGATTGTGGTGTCTCAGGGGTACGATATCATTGAGCCCTTGTTGGGTGACACAAATTTGGCGTAGTCGGCAGGACCCTTGACACCCACAACAGTATGGCTGACGATCATGTTCAGAACGTTGACAATGTAAACGAACCTTTAAACCTAGCTCTTGACGCAGCAGAACCAGTACGTAATGCAGGCATGAATGCAGTTATGATGCCCTGGTTCATGGGGGCTTCCTGGGTTCCCAAATTCAGTGGAGGGGGAGGGGCCGTTGGGTTTAGTCAGTGGCGGGCTCAGGTTGAATCCTTCTTACGGGCTCAGATGCTATCCCCCCAACAGAAAGTAGACTTCCTGTTGAGTACCCTAGAGGGCGGTGCCCATAGAGAGGCCCTGCTGCTCCCCCATGCTGATAGAGACTCTGACCAGAAGATCTTAGAGGCCCTAGGTCGAAAGTATGGAGACCACCGTTCAGTGGAGACCCTACGAGAGGAGTACTTTGATTGTAAGCAGGCAGCGGGGGAGGGGGTTGATGACTTCATCCTTCGTCTCCGTGAGTGTTTCCATAGGTGGCAGAGGAGTGACCCGGTCCATGCTGGGCCTGCAGATGGAGTATTGAGGTCGCAGTTTTCCAGAGGACTTAGGGAAGGGCCTGTGAAGCAAGAATTACAGCGCCACCTGAGGCGAACCCCAAACCTCACCTTCGATGCTGTCTGCAGGGAGGCCAAGTTCCTGGAGAAGGAGGGAAAGGCCCAAGGGGGCGAGGCTATGATCTGCCAGGCTCGAGCTACACCCCAGCCCCCTGTACCCGAACCACAGTCCCAACTGCAACAGCTAAAAGAGTCCCTCCGGGCTGAACTGAAACAGGAGATACATGACCAGGTGACGCTGCTGGGCAAGACAATCGTTGATGAGATTCGGGGTCAGTTATCCAACTCCCAACCGAACCCTGCGCCAACGTCTCAGTGGGGCAGGCCAGCCGCTGCACCACCCTCCGGCCGACGCAGGCGTCCTGACACCCAAGAGTCACGAGACTACCAGTGGGATGACCAAGGTCGTCCTATCTGCCGGGACTGTGGGGAAGCAGGGCACGTCCAACGTTACTGCTCCCGCAGGGCAACGCCCACCCAGGATTTTCAGTCCCGCCGGTCACTGCAGGGCGTGTGACCGGAATGGGAACACCTTCAGAGTCCCTAGAACAGTCCGTGATGGTTGGCCGCTGCCCAGAGGTCGAGGTCCTTATACGTGGGGAGAAGGTCCCTTGTGTCCTGGACACCGGCTCTCAAGTGACTTTGTTCAGCCAGTCCCTGTTCAAGCGTTGCTTCGGTGACGCTGTGATGCTGGGAGTGGAAGATCTCTCCTGGTTGACTCTGCGAGCGGCTAACGGCCTACAGATCCCTTATATAGGGTATGCAGTCATGGATTTTACTATCGGAGGGATAGAGGTGCCGGGCCGGGGCATCGTAATTGTTAAAGATGACTGTATGAACACTGACCATGGACTGCTGGGCATGAACGTGATGTCCGATTGCTGGGAGGCCCTGTTTAAGCAAGGCCATCCGGGGCAGGCTGCTTTCAAGTCCCTCTTCTCCCCAGCTGCCAGGAAAGCATGGGAAAAGGCATTCTCCATCTGCAGAAGAATACAGGTCACCCCCACCCAAGAGGTAGCCCAAGGCGTGGCCAAACTGGGGCGACAGGCACCCATCTTGGTGCCGCCGGAGTCCGAGATGATCGTCTGGGCCTACGTACCTCAGGCCCTGGGTGGAGAGGACTGTCCCGTGCTGGTGGAGGACCTCCCTGATGGCCAAGGCATGGAGGAGCGCAGCTGGCGGATTGCGAGGACCTTGAGCTGGGCCCGTGGAGGGAAGGTGCCTCTTCGAGTCTGCAACCCAAACCCCTCTCCTGTCCATCTCCCACAGAAGCAGGCACTGGCTGTAGTGTCCCGAATCGACCCCCTAGAGGTCCATGGAGCAAGGGAGCTTGTGATCAACGACACAGAACCTGGGGTGCTGGAAGTAGATGTCCGGTCCGTGACCCACACACCTATTGTTGACCACCCAGCCTTGAAGTTGGAGGGAGACGGCTTGGACACGGAGCAACAGGGACAGCTCACCACCCTCCTAAGTCAGTGGACGCATGTCTTTGCCGGCCACGAGGAGGACTTTGGCCACACTGCCGCCGTCCATCATCAAATCCCCACTGCGGAGGCACCCCCTATCCGAGAACGGTACCGCCCTGTCCCCCCTAAACTGTACGCCGAACTGAGACTGCTTCTGCAGAGCATGATCGACGGCAAGGTGATCAAAGAAAGCTCTAGTCCCTGGGCAGCACCGGTGGTACTGGTACGCAAGAAGGACGGCTCTTGGCGCTTCTGTGTCGATTACCGCAAACTAAATTCCGTCACCCACAAAGATGCTTACCCCTTGCCCAGGATCGAGGAGTCCCTCACCAGTTTGACACAGGCAGCCTGGTACAGTACCTTGGATCTGGCCAGTGGATATTGGCAGGTGGAGGTGGCTCCGGAAGACAAAGAAAAGACCAGTTTGAGAGAATGCCTTTTGGGCTCTGCAACGCGCCCGCCACCTTCCAGCGGCTCATGCAGCGTTGCTTGGGGGGACAGGTACACGACCACTTGCTCATTTATTTGGATGATGTGATCGTGTATTCTCCTGACTTTCAGAGCCACCTTAAGCACCTAGAGCAAGTATTCCAACGCCTACAGGACCACGGCCTAAAACTCCAACCAGGGAAATGTAAGCTCTTCAGACGCCAGGTGACCTACCTTGGACATGTGGTCAGTGCGGAGGGGGTTTCTACAGACCCGGAGAAAACCCAGGCGGTCGACAACTGGCCGGTCCCGACCACAGTGAAGCAGGTCCGCTCCTTCCTTGGCTTTGTAGGCTACTACAGGAGATTTGTCAAGGCTTTCTCCCGGATTGCGGCCCCGCTGAATCATCTGCTGCAAGGGGTGACCGGCCGCCCTTCTGCCCCCGTGAATTGGACACCAGACTGTCAGAGGGCCTTCGAGCAGCTGAAGCAGGCCCTCCTGAGTGCCCCCATCTTGGCCTTTGCAGACTTTGCCCAGCCCTTCAAGGTCTATACCGATGCCAGCTTGGAGGGCTTAGGGGCAGTGCTATCTCAGGTGCAGGAAGGGCAAGAAAGGGTCATTGCCTATGCCAGCCGCAGCCTTAGCCCCACCGAGCGCAACGACCAGAACTATAGCTCCTTCAAGTTGGAATTGCTGGCCCTTAATTGGGCAGTGACTCACAAGTTCAAAGACTACCTGTGGGGGGCGCAGTTTACCATCTACACGGACAATAACCCCCTAGTACACCTGAACACAGCCCGCCTAGGAGCGGTCGAACAGAGGTGGGCTGCTCAACTCGCCAACTACTCCTTCGACATCAAATACCGCCCTGGCACCACCAACAAAAACGCAGATCTGTTGTCCAGACTACCAGAGACTCTTACTGCAGTGGCTCAGGCTGTCGAGGTACCGGCGGACCCTACAGATGAATCGGTAGAGGATCCTCCTGCCAGTACAACCCCCCCAGAGACAACGCTGTGGAGGGCATGGCAACAGCAGGATGCAGAGTTGGGTCAGATCCGCGAATGGCTGGGAACCGGCAAGCCCCCATCCCGAGACATTCGCCGTTGTTTATCTCCTTACCTGTCTAAGCTGTTGCAGGAGTGGGACCATCTAGGCCTACACGAGGATCTACTGGTGCGGGTTTGGGAGGAGCCCGACACCAAGACCCTGGCACACCAGCTGCTAGTCCCTGCTACCCGGACACATGCGCTCTGGAAGGAGTACCACCAAGCAGCCGGCCACTCCAGTGCTGAGAAGGTGGTGTCCATCATGCGCCGGCGGTTCTTCTGGTCAGGCATGGGAAAGGATGTCCGAGTTTGGACTGCGGACTGTCCAATATGTGCATTGAGTAAAGCAGGAACAGAGCCTCGGGCCCCGTTGATGTCCATTCAGAGCAGTTACCCCTTTGAGGTGGTGGGCCTGGACTATTTGTCCCTGGGCAGGCCTAATGACACTTACCCTTACATACTGGTCATAACTGACTTGTTCTCCCGTTACGCACTTGCAGTGCCAACCAAAGACCAGACGGCGGCAGCTACGGTGAAGGCACTGTGGGCAGCATTGATCCAACCTTTCGGTTGCCCGGAGAGGTTCGTGACAGATCAGGGGCCTGCCTTTGAGTCCATTCTGATGTGACAGCTATGTGACCTCTATGGCTGCACAAAGAGTCGGACCACACCTTACCATCCCCAGGGGAATGGGACCTTTTGAAGTGGGGTTTTACAATTATTGGCTTTTGGCTTACCTATGTGTATATTGCCACATCTAACTACTATAGTGGTCACGTTGACCAAGTGCTACTGCTACAATTATCTGATTGTTATATTTATACTATTTATATAACTGCCACCTTTATAAGGTACCACACTTATCCATTGCTACAGTTATATATTGTTGTACGTTTTTACATTACCTGTTTGACATTTTAGAATATAATAAAGGTTGTTACTTTTCTAACGACTCGCCTGCTGATTGTGGTGTCTCAGGGGTACGATATCATTGAGCCCTTGTTGGGTGACATTGACACTGAAGGAGTGGATGTTAGCTGTTGCCTACTCGTCTTGTTTATTTCCTCCATATGTCAGACTAGCTCCTAGGCTATCTAGATTCTTCCTACACTGCAATGATACCTCTGCTAACAGATGTCCTATTCCAATGACTATAACAAGTCACATCTGCATTTTACATAGCTCCAATACGTTCCCTCAGTCCCTACGGTCATTCTGTAGCTCCGATATGAGCTACAGAATGAGTGTAGGGACTGAGGGAACGTAGGGCTACACTTTACAGTGCTCGTCATCATTCGTCATGCCGTTCTGTTCTGCCGTTTGTTGAGAGATCTTATACCCTTTTAATATTGTTGTTTAAATCACTAATCTTTAAGGGCCAATTAGTTATGGCATAATGTGTGATCATATGATCATATGAGTACTGACTACTGAGTAGCCTATGTTATATTGTCCCAAAAGCCCCATAGGCCTACTGTCTGCACCAGACAATGATCATAAGTTGATGCTCAGGAAGTATTGAGAAATGGATGGAAAATACCGGATAACGACTGAAATGACCATAAAATAACCCCGAGGAAAAGCAGAAGTTTCTGCATGAGAAGGGTACATAATATAGAATTGATGACTCGTCGGAATCCACCTTTTGCATTGTTAACACTTAGGCTATAAATGGGATAGTGTTGACCAGTGCTCAGACTTCTCGCACTGGCATTGGTGATTGTACTCACTGAAAGGGAAATGAGTTTTGAAGCCCAAAGATCTCTGTAATTAATTTTATATTCATTATATTATTCAATCTGTAATACCGTTTAACTTTCTGCAATTTGATTAAATACATGTTAACCTTAATACTATTGTGACAAACGTTTTGTCCGCTCTTAACTTCACCAATAAAGGACGCGCAGAGATAGCATGCTCCATGAGGGTATTTTAAATTGACAGGAACGATATCAAGATTCGTGAGCTGGAACACAACCACCTTAAAGACTACTAATCGTGTGCATGCGGCATAGTGACATGACATGAATAATAATATAGCTTCAGATTATTTTGATATCAGCTCTGACAACATGACATGAATAATATAGCTTCAGATTATTTTAGACAGAAAAATAAAAAACGTCAGAGCGTGACCTTTTTTACATTAAAGTCACGCCATGACGTAATATTTTTCCGAAATACGTCAAGAATTGAGGTAATTGAAGTATTTGCCAGACGTCAGAAGGCGAGGTAAAATTATGACATGGGATGAGAATGTGTTGGTGGCATGCATGCACTATCTGCATCGAGTGACCTCGGTACATAGAAGAAATTGATTTATGGTTTTTTTTACATAGGCCTACATTGTTTTGATTGTATTGTTCCGCTTTGGCAATGTAAACTTGTTTTCTTATGCCATGATGCCAATAAAGCCCTTTGAATTGAATTGTGTGGAGAGATGAAAAGCAGAATGATCAGAAAGTTGTGAATTTAAAAGCAGTCTGGTTTAAATAATGTTCAAATGATAAAGTGGTTATTCTCAGCATTATGTTTATGTCTAATACCTATACAGCTCTTTCTGACCACATAATATACAGAAATGTAGGCTAAAAATGAAGAAACTACACATTTTTAAAAGAATCTCATTTTAATAAATCAACAATAGAACATATCTACAAAAAGGTGTAGATCAATAAGATTTATGAAAGTACAGTACAATCATTGTATAACGTTTATTTACAATTGTGGAAAAAAGCTAATCTTTCCCATGAAACTCACCAATAATCAGCAACACAATCCAAATTTAGTTTTATTCAGGGATTGCGAAGGAGATCTTCACATAAAAACCACAAGATTTAGAATGTGGGAGAAATTACAAGAGACTAAACCTCCTTTCTGTAAGTAAAGCCCAATTAAAGTGTGGACAAGCCATAGTTTAGCCACCTGGATTAGTCTGAATGTGAGAAACAGCTGGTTTAAACAGTAGGTGCTGAAAAGTCTCACAGGTCCAACAGAGTTAACAATGATGCCATTGTAATGATCCCCATCCACAGGTCAACACCTTGGTGTTTCATTAAGGGATTCTGTTGACTGACTCGTAATCACAATTAGAGATTAGTTGCAAATTGCAACATCTCAGGAAGCTCACACCGTCATAACTCTGATGTGAATTAAAGGTTTTCCTATGACAATGCAAACAAGCTCCACATTTAACACAACAGAGATCAAAGAATAGGAAGTGACATATAGGCAAAGAGCCAAAGAAAATAAAGCTAAATGTGAATAGATCCTTTGCACAGTTATAATCTCAAAGCTTGTGATCAAGTCAGATGTGCAAATCTTTCAAACGTCCTGACTCCTATCGTCTCTCTTGATGCATAGTTCAGAGGGCCACTGTGGACCAAAATAAGATGTGATGCCATTGAATTGGAGCGAGCTCGGAGGAAGCAAAGTACAACCCTGCTTGGGCTTCTCAAAAGCATGTTTGGGGGGGGAACTTTGCCAACACTAGTAGATGGAAGAGTTGTGGGCCTAAAATATTCTTAAGTAGGGGGGAAAAATCCCCCTACTTAATCGCAACACTCACATCACCTTCACAAAAAGATGTCAGTGCTAAGATGTTTCAGGAAGCCCAGCTGTGCTCTTACCAAATAACTTTTCAAAATACCAACTATAGAGTAATTGGTGAACAATTGTGTGCTTTCAACAAAATATTTTAACAAACAAATGAAGTGTACAGAACCCATGAAAGAAAACTGGAAAAGTGCATAATAAAGAAGAATATAAAATGGGCACTTGACTAACACCGTTTGTCCATTCCATAAATACTGTTACAGTAAAGACCCTTTTTCAAAAGCCCAACAAAAACAGTTGCATACAATTTCCCACTGTGAACTGGAAGAAACATATTTAAACAGTGACGTTAACACCGTGGCTCCCTCTGTCAGCACAGTTATGCAGCTGTAATGCCGTCTGGTGTTTAGCCAAGGGATTACCAAAGAGAACAGTGCTGCTAATCCACCAATATTCCACTTTACCTCGCATTCACAGGACTTAAAACCCAAAATAAGCACAATTACAAACTCCATGCTTACCCTATTTTTAAGCTACTTTTTTACCCAAGACCCATGCCTCAATACCTGTACGTGAATACTTGATATAAGATCGCACAGATACAGATACAATTTACAATTTAGGCATTTAGCAGACGCTCTTAATCCAGAGCGATTTACATTAGGCAGGAACAAAAGTATGGGAATACATCACATATATAAAATGCATTTATCAAGAAACATGCGTAAGCTAAGAACGTAACTAGGACATATCTATATAATGACACTATACATATTAACTATACATATATACTATACTATGCTATACATATGTAGGCTACTATGTGCTATGACTATATACAATGCAATTATTGTGCTGTCTACATGACATGCTATAAGTCTGTTTCAAATGCTATCTAAGTCTAAAAAGTGCTATCTAAGGGGGTAGGATAAGTGCTATGGGCCATGATGGAGTCTGAAAAGGTGGGTCTTCAGACTACGGCGGAAGATTGGGAGTGATGCTGCAGTTCTGACTGCAACGGGGAGTGCATTCCACAGTTTTTGGGCCAGAAGGGAGAAGAGTTTGGGACGTGTGGAGCGTTGGCCCGGCGTTTTTAGTGAGGGTACTTCCAGCTTTCCTGCGTTGGCTGATCTGAGTGCGCGGGAGGGTTTGTAGGGTTCAATCATGCTTGCAAGATATGGGGGAGCCATACCTTTGGTTGCTTTGAATGCCAGCATCAGAGTTTTGTATTCTGTGCGGGCAGCGACTGGGAGCCAGTGCAGGGAGCGGAGCAGGGGGGAGACATGTGCGAATTTTGGCTGGTTGAAGACCAGACGAGCTGCGGCATTTTGGATCATTTGGAGAGGCTTAAGTGCACATGCCGGTAGGCCAGTAAGGAGCGAATTACAATAGTCAAGTTTTGACAAGACTGTTGGATTAGGAGCTGGGCTGATTCCTGGGTGAGGAACGGTCTAATTCGTCGTATGTTATAGAGTGTGAACCTACAGGATCGAGTGACAGCTGTGATGTGAGTTTTAATGCCTAAATTGTAAACGAGAGCTGACTGTCCAGGACAACACCAAGGTTCCTGGCTGTTGGGACAGACGTTACCAGGGCGTTGTCTACGGAAATAGTTAGCTCCCGCATAGGGCAGGACTTAGCTGGGAAGAAGAGAAGCTCAGTCTTGTCTGATAGCATTGCACACTTAAAAGACCAAGAGTGTCACTACCATGGTTGGAATGTCAGTTTTTACAGAAGGAAATTAAAGAGTAGGAAATGAGAGCAAATGTTCCACAACACAGAACAAAGAAGGGTGAACAGGAAAAATTGTCTGGCACCAACAAGTCATAATGCATGCATCTGTGCCTCACTTGATCAAAAGTTAGATCAATAGAACTTACAGTACAATCAGTGTGCACATGTATTATAATAGCTAGTGTGGTGATAGGTAGCTAGCACCATACTGTGGTCTTATCAACTCACGTACAGTAAGTCAACAAACATAGAAAATAAATTGACAAATTATGAGGCCTGCTGTTATGATGCAAAATATGGGAATCCAGTGTGCATAAAGGTAAGTGGTGATAAGCAGCCAAGCAATAAGCTTGCACTAAATAATGCCAGTGAACGTTAAGAGAAGCCGGTTAGGCATCAGATGAGCTCATGTTCAAGACAAACAACCTTTAAAACATAAAAAATGAATTGTTGCAGTGGTTTCAGTTACAAAGAACTATGGGTAGTAAGAGATTTGTTCATTTCCTGCTAAATACCATCAAGGTTTCTCAAAAAACACTTTGAAAATTGTACATACAGTAACAAAGGCCACAAACTTGTGCATATAAGCACTGAAAGAAGCACTTTCTCAGACAACCTCCTTATTTTTTTCAATGGTTAGAAATAAGCATGGCGTTTTAGGACATGGATAAGCTTAAGGAAAACGGAAGACAAGAAAAGGAGGAGTAGAAAGTGACATGGAAGAAGGGATCTGAGCATGCTACGTCCAGTTCTGTCCAGTGAGGGACATAGTTAAGGCCATGGTGAATGTTGACACTCCTCTGTCCCCTACTCACAGGAGTGTGCAGCGGAAGAAACTGGGTTTCTTGGGCTGTTCTGTTATCTTCACCCCTTGATTGCTGCCCTGTGGGTTGTTGCCCTCCTGAAATACACACAGATAAGAGTACATGCAAGAAAGAGAAGAGTATGAACATAAGACATCATGTATATAGATACAGTAATAGCACACTAATTAAAATCACTGGCAGATTAAAACATAATATTTGAGTGTCATTCTCACCAGCTTCTTGTCCATTTTTGCCTTGATGTCTCTGGCAAGAGTCAAAAAGGCCTGCAGAGCCAAAGGGTAAAAAAGCCTGATATTAGCAATTCACACATGGTGGTGCGAACGAAAATCCTGGGTAGCGAGGCTAATAGTGGTGAAACCCAGACCAAATACATGAAAGGAAACTTGTTTGTCTTGATATTTTTTAGGATAATAAGTAAAATAAAGTAATCTCAGCCACTGCTCAAATGTAATTTCAGAACCCTGCTACAGACTAAGAGAGGTATTAAAGTAAAAGACTTGAACTCACATTCTCCACGTTTATGTTGGCCTTTGCACTGGTCTCCATAAACTTGATACCATACTCCAATGCCAGCTGACAGCAGTAGAGATAAGAAACAGTGACACTGTCAGTACTCGTAGTACAATTGTGAATAATTATACAACAGGTCGTTTCGAGGAAGCAATCCGATTGGTTGAAACAGCTTCTAGCCGTTCCTTAAACCAGCACAAAGGAACCCCTAATCAAAACAAAGATTTCAGCTGCTTTTTCTCTCAGAGCACAGCAGACTAGGTGGCTAGGCTAGCTAGTTTCTTGGGACATTTGTGGTTGTAGTGACTACATCTGTCATTAAAAATATATAATTTTTCGATCCCCACAAGCGGTCAGGGCGCCTGTTCAGGGGAGGGAGGAGGTGGGGGGGATAGCGTGTACCTCCACATGCGTTACGCCCCCCTAGTGAGACCTTTCACTGTCGGGTGTAAAGAAGATGTTGGCTTGATGGCCCGGGTATCGGAGGAGACCCGAGGCTTTCTTCACCCTCCCAATGACTGATTGTGGGGGTTAGCAGAGATGGAGTACTTGTAGAGAGGCTGGGGAATTGGGAATTGGCTATACTAAATTGGGACTTGAAGGGGAGAAACTGTTTTTCTTTTTTCTTGAAGGGGCATGTTTTGCACAATAAGTCTTTTCATTATGTCTGCCCACGATCTCTTTGATTCATACAGTAGGCTACGTTTGTTTACCTCAGTCACTGATACTAAATCTGATATTTTATTTTTATTTTTTCTATGAACCTGTGACTTGACACCCATACTGTTATAAAACGGAAATAAAAAGATTTTGAAAAGAAAAATATATAATTTTTCGGCGATTATCTTAGTTTTAAGGGTAACTGTTGTATAATTGCAATATTACACTCAAGGGTGTTCTTCATCGTCATTAATGCACATTTCGGAACCTGCCCGTCCCTACGGCACCGCAGGCGTGCATTAATTCAACGTTTCGATCACTGGGATCTTCTTCCTTCTGTACTGCTGTTTGTCCAGCACCTGGGCTAGAGTGGATGTGCATGTACTCACCATGGTCACATCTAATCCCTCTATTAAAAAAAAAGCAGCCAGTCAGCAAGTGGATTCACGAATGTATGTATATAGACAATATAAACAAACTTTAAACAAACTGTCGGACTACAATTTAATTCATCATAGATGACTGGCGTCCAAGTACTACAGATGGGTACTGCATTAAGTACTAGAACAAAGGGTACAACACTAGTTAAATTCCATTGACCCACCTTCTCCCCTTTGTCCTTGGACACCTGCCGTTTGTCATTGACGTCGCATTTGTTCCCAAGGACCATCCTCTCCACATCTGCTGATGCATGCTGAAAAGGAAAGGAGGTCATGGCAAACAGACAGGAACAAATTAAGTGACAACTGTAGTTTATATTTCCGTGGATTAAAGCAAAATAAAATCTCACGACTGAAAATGTTTGCATGACTAAGTCCTAAATGTGCGATTTGTGAGACAGCATGAAAGGAACTACCCACACACTAGAGCAGATTCCTAAATAATAATAATCAATACAATATGTAAAATGATTATGTTTTTTGTCCCTGCTGGTTAAAGAAATCAGATTGAGGCTATAATAACATTTGCTTTCATTATGAGATATCCGACCGAGACTATTACAGATTTTATAGAAGATGCATCAGATCATATTGCATGTTTTCGCTGTGCAACATGCCTTCAATGGAATCAAAAAGACTGAAATCAGTCGTGGTGACTGAGAACTTTAATCCATGTATTTGTGCTTCAATTACACACAGACTTAAAGGAAAAGGAGACATGGCAAACACAGGAAATACTACTGCATGTCACTGTGACTAACAAGTAGAAACCATGTGTACACACTGGGCAAGAACTGCTACTGAAAGTGTCTAAGCAGGAAGTACAGCCCAAGGAAGTTGCGTTGATGCTGCGCAGATCGGTTTACATTACCCAGGCAGGAAAAGTCTTGCGATTGGTCAAAAAGACAGCTTCCAGCGAAAGTACATTTAAGTAATCACTTTCATGTCTACTTTCATGTCTACCTTGTGATAAGTACTCCCATGTGACATGAGAAAAGCCTGTGAATGAGTTTATAGGAATGACAACTACTGTATATAGGTGGTCACACACGTGGTCTCTCACACACACACACACACACACACACACACACACACACACACACACACACACACACACACACACACACACACACACACACACACACACACACACACACACACACACACACACACACACACACACTTTACCTCCTCTATGGTCTGTATCCAGTTCTTGATGTTGTCAAATGACTTCTCGTTGGTAATGTCATATACTAACATTATTCCCTGGAGAATTCACAGATGGTAAACAGTTAAAAATGGGTGGTTTGATCCAACCAATAAAAAGGAAAATGAGGGTAAAACTATTAAAACATTTGATCTAGATCCATATAAAGTCAAGCTTGAATGAGTATATATTTTTTGAATCGTCACAAGTTAAACTAAATACATTTGTTTATGTAAAACTGAACTAACCAATAATATCATGAATCATGGCTCATTATTCTTCTCATCAATCTTCAACTTCAAACTGAAATTCTGTGCATTAAGATATGCTCACTTCACTTCTCAACATTCAAATCAAATTCCTCCCAAAGCTCATTTGGAAATATATCACGAATCACGATCATATTACAGAGTTGAACGCTCTCAAAATGCTTTATGTGGACTTGTCATTACTATTATGGCTATTTGTGGACAGCATAATGTGAAACAAATTTAAATTTAGTGACAAAAGGGACTTATGCTGGCATTAACTTAATTATAGAGTCCTGGCTGTATTCCATGACAATGGATTGAACACACCTCTAATGTTTAGGTATGTAAAAACAATGCAGGGCATGATCATGCAAGGAATGTAGAATTAACTATGGCAATGAGTTGGGGCTGGCACTGGAACTGGCAACCAATGCCATCCATTCAGTTCCAGATGACATAGTAATGTTACTTACCATGGCTCCTCTGTAGTAAGCTGTAGTAATGGTCCGGAACCTCTCCTGCCCTGCTGTGTCCCTAGAGGGAAAATATAAATTTAAAATACGTATTTATGCAACCCACATAACCCATGTCACTGAATGCATTAGATGTATAAATGTCTGGTTTACCTGCCCTGGCTGTAACCTGGGACATGGATATATCACAATGATTATGTGAACATCGGATGGATACAGCAATAATCTGGACCCAAGTGGCCTCAAATCATATATAAAATGTCTCCCCAGGTATCCTTTCAAGCTTCTCACAAATTGTAAGTGTGTATGTCAAATGTCAAGTGTGTACCATGTGAAACACTTGACCTCTGTGTGTACAACAGAAGGCAACACACTAGTACCCATCTTATGGAAGACAGGGATGAAGGGGAAAAAAGTAGGAGACAAAAAGGTGCATGTGCTGCCATTTTGGCAATGTAGAAATGTAGTGGTTATTCCATAAGGTCCAAGTTATAGTGCATTGTACAGTCTCTAATAAAAAGATATATGAATTAAGCACAAAGGTTACATTTCCCTTGTGGGGTGCATTACCCTTACCATATCTGTAGCTTGATTTTCTTCCCATCTAATTCTATTGTTCTGAACTTGAAGTCAATACCTGAAAGACAGCACAGCACAAGCAGAGGCAGGGCATTATACATTTCCTGTTCAATTGATCGTGTTCATGGCAGACACAAGACAAGCTGGATTTAATAATTTTGCAAAGTAACACAAAGCCTGAAGTCAGAAGTCATGATGTCATGTAGCCCAATAGTGCATTGTGTATTTCAGAACAGGATGGGCTGTGTCAGTGAATAAGAACGGGGCTCCGTTCTTTTGGCAAATCAAAAGACAGTAGAAGGTCTGCTGCTCGGAATTTTACACCTCTCCCGCTTAGCGGAGAGTGGGGTGTGGTAGAGGACATCTCCCTGAACGCGTGCGTATGTCACAACAGTTGCCTCGCGGAGCCGTCTTTTGTCCAGTGTCCACTCTGGGTCTGGAAACGGCACTTCTTTTTTACCGTTGACAGCAGTAGAAAGTCTGCTGCTCGGAATTTTACACCTCTCCCGCTTAGCGGAGAGTGGGGTGTGGTAGAGGACATCTCCCTGAACGCGTGCATATGTCACAACAGTTGCCTCGCGGAGCCGTCTTTTGTCCAGTGTCCACTTTATAAAGTCCATGCACTCCAGTGAATAGCTTTTTTACGTTATTTAATTACTTATTTTTACACAGAAACATAATGTGTGTCTTATAGCATCATATAGCATCATTTAAATGCTTCATTTGTAGTTTTAATGTGCAAATTAATATTTTTTCAATACTCTAGAGGGTACTCAAACTATCTTTACACCTGGGAAAAACTGAATCCATTCTCTTTGGCTCTAATAGTAATCTCAGCAAGGCAAATGGCTTCTTGGTTAAAGTGGGTGACAATGTTATCACACGTAAAGATGAAATTACCTACCTAGGTTCCATCCTGGAGGCTAATCTTTCCGGTGATAAAATGGCCACCAACGTAATCAAAAAGGTCAACCATAGAACAAGATTCCTTTACAGGATCTCCTCACTGGTCAACAAAAACACCTTGAAGACCTTAACAGGAGCCCTTGTACAGGGTTTCTTTGACTATGCATGCACCTCCTGGTACCACAGCACCTCAAAGGCCCTTAAAACCAGGCTCCAGACTTCCCAAAACAAACTGGTCAGGCTCCTACTTGACCTAGCCCCCCGAACCCACCTCACCCCTGCCCACTTCGACAGGCTGGAATGGCTTAGGGTCGACGACAGAGTACAGCATCTTGCAATGGGTCTGGTCCACAAGATTCGATACACCACCAAGATACCCATGTACCTGTCTAGATACTTCCTTAATGTTAACGAAGTCCACACCCACAACACCAGAGGGAGTGCAACGAACCATGTACAACCCAGATTCGGCACAAACAAGGGACTAAATTCTTTTCGCTCCTATGCCACCAAAATGTGGAACGCCCTACCAACTGTCATTAAGACATGCGAATCCCTTGACTCTTTCAAAACCGCTCTCAAAGGGCACCTACGGACGGCTGCAATTCGAAACTGGCCCCTGTAAAATCGGAATCCCTCAAACACGAACGCAAGGACAACACAAGAGACGGTCGCGGCCACACAGCCAACTCAAGGTATGGCCACTGAGCCAACTTGGGGACCCAACGCAGCTCCTCCAAGGAAAACAAACAAATTAACGGAGCTGAACGTGAATCCCCCCCACCGCCCACCCCTTTTTTTTCCCTCACTGTATATGTTTCTTTTCCCTTTTTACCTCCTTTATGATGAATTCCTGTTCTGTCTATAGAAGTGTCTATTTGTACGTCTCTAAATGTTTTGATGATTTGAACATGGTGGACCCTATTGGAAACAAGTGTAATGCTTAATTGGGTCGTCCACTCACAGTTAACAGCCTTTGTATTGAGTTTGTGCTTGAAATGTACTGTAATTCTGCAAACTGTTAATAAATTCTTCAATCAATCAATCAATCAAAACTCTTATTTTGAAGAGATCGTCCACCGGAAGTCTTATATTTGCTCCCTTAGATTTGCCAGAAAAACAGTGCCTAAGATGGATTGATTGAAGAATTTATTAACAGTTTGCAGAATTACAGTACATTTCAAGCACAAACTCAATACAAAGGCTGTTAACTGTGAATGGACGACCCAATTAAGCATTACACTTGTTTCCAATAGGGTCCACCATGTTCAAACAGAGGCGCAGCCAGAAATGCGATTCTAGATGGGCCTCGCTATGGCTAGGTGGGCCGGCACGCACGCTCACGCAGCGCGCGTGCGTGGTGGTCACGCGCGCGAGTGGGGTTAATCGGTTATTTATTTATTTATTTGGCGTATTTCGGTTATATTTCGGGTTATATTGCCCCCAGAGTGACAGCCAGGCAGTTCTTATTTTTACCGGCTTTAGTTAACATTAACAAGACAGACAGACCCGCTGGAACGCTTCAAATACGTCTGTCTCACACTCACAAACACACACACACACACACACACACACACACACACATGCATGCACGCCTGTCGGAGGAGTGGCGAAAATTGACTCAAGTGTCACTAAGTAAGAAATCTCTCTCTCTCTCTTTTTCTCTCTCTCTCTCTCTCTCCCCCTTCCCTCTCTCCCTCCCCATCTCTCTCTCTCTCTCTCTCTCTCTCTCTCGTAGTTGTGGCGTTTAGTGTTTACCGTCCCCGTCACACACACACACACACGACACACGTCACACACACACACACACACACACACACACACACACACACACTCTAACGTATCTCTTCAAGCTGCAGAAATAAATAGCCTTTGTTTGAAACTAAAGCATCAACGTGGAAAAATCACAAAACAAGCTTCCAATCCATTCCAAATACCTTGTTGCTGACTGCTGAGGCGTCGGAACTTCGGAAGATTTAGAAAAGCATAATCCACAGTATTGTCACCGCGTCCGCGACCTAGTCTATTTTTAGTTTATCAGATTTGTCGGCGTGCTACTGTAGTGTATTGCCATTATTTGTCATATATTGAGTGTCCATGAAGCACTTTTTACCCTGTTGCATAAATGATTGGAGAGGCCAGGCATGTCCTTATTTCTGTATCATTTTATTAAGGACAAAGCTTAGTTACCAAATTCATGATCAGTCCATTCCAGAGCCATCCTAGAGCAGTCCCCTCATAGCTGTCCCCGACCTCATCTGGAACCTGGCTACAGATCTCACTCTGACTGACTGGATTCTCGACTGACCTCTCTGACTGGATTCTGTGGATTCTCACTGGATTCTCTGGATCTCCGCACATTTGAGACCCTCTTTATAATTCTCCCCAAATAGTGCATGTAGGGTGTGCACCCCAACGCCCTTGTATGTGTGTACGCACGTGCATGTGCGTCCCCAGACCACCGCATACTAAGTAGATGGTCACTTCTATAGATTATTAACACAATGGTATCCACGGTTCAATACAATAGCCTTTACAATTTCATAGCAGACCTTTTCAACTGATCACATAGGCCCTCCTTGGAATGTGTCTGTGGGCCAGCTAATATCAAGCCTCTCAGAACTTACATGCAGGAACTCAGCTAGTGAAGGTTTGTCCTGCACAACAACATGACATTATACAACATTATATGGATATTTCATCGTAATGTGGCTTTGTAATATACGACAGGTCCTCCCTTGACACATGAGCCAACATGTGTCACAAAACTCATAGGAAGGAGCCACATTAGAATCCTCCCTCTGGCCGATACATGACTTACTTACTGGAACATCAGCAATTCAAAGAAATCACACAATTACAATAGAATCCAAAAATACCCTCAAAAGTTTCCAGCATTCAAATTACATAAAATCATCACCAGTGATCTTCATTACATTTACATCCTCATCATCAGTATGCTTGACTCTCTCTGTGTTTACTTCATTACATTTCATTTCATCTCATTTCATCTCATTTCATTTCATTTCATTTTAACACAAAAACACAGTAAAAATCGTTTACACCCCAATAACTTCTCTGTAGTATAATCCCTATCACTTTCAACAATCACATAACTCAAACATGAATAATGGCATCAATGATTAGTACACATATCTGACACTTAACACAATGCATTGTCGCTTCTCCAACCCCTTTTGCTTTTACTCAAAAGCACTCCAATTATAGATCAATGTGTGTTATAACCTTTCAATCGTGACATCTAAAACACCTAGCTTCAGTTAATGTCATGACTAAATTATAGCTATAATCATCCAATACTATTGACCCTCAAAAGTTTAGTTTTCCTTTAGGACATGCAGAAATTATCCATACATTATTTCAACCCTCCATATTTCCAAGGCCGGGGAAAAACATCAGATAACATCAGATACAACCCCACTATTTTCAACCCAATGAACGATAACGGTACAAATCACATCTGAGTATCAGCATTAATCCCCCACAACATGCAGCTGATTCACAGATCAACTTCCAACACATATACGTCAAAAAACAGAGTAATCTACATAACAATAGATAATTCCACAGTCTTGGCCAAATACCTTCATTGACTTTTCCCCATTCACAAATTTAGTTGAATAACAATACGCCCTTTATCTAATCTTAGGACGGATTACACTTAAGCGTACGGCAGGGCCACTACCTCTCGTCTAACAAAGAGACATCTACTAATATTATTCCGGTACACATTATTATTCATTTTCCCAAATCTAGGCATATTCATCCCCATCAAGTCAATTTCTCTAATTAAAATACCCTACGACAAAACCATCAACATACATGCCTATTATGTTGAATTAGACAAACACAGACACACATTTGAAATCAGATGTAACGATATTCATCTGATATAAAGATTCTTCTGTAACCGTTGCCCCTCTCGTTATCTCACGTCGACTGTTCCTTCAGCCAGCATGGCCAAATGAGGCTGTCCATGCCAACAGGTTGTATGCATGATGCAGTGTCCTGATGCACCGCACAGTTGTTGTCGAGCTGTCCTCTCTCCCAAACTGAACTGACTTCTCCATCTCCCCTCTTTCAGTCATGACAAAATGACTGAAAATGAGAAGTTGACGCCCGTAAAAGCCACTGCAACCCTTTACAGAGTAGGCCACTGCAAGGCAGAAACTCATGCTGCAAAGTGATGCGTTGCTGGGAGCCTGTAGAACTGTTGAATTGAGCCGAGCCTCCTCCTCTCGGTGCCCGCGGCTGATGAACGCCTCCCTTTGAACACTGAATCGCCGAGCCGAGCAGAGTAGAACGGACCCCCCCCACGATCGCTGCTGAAGAGGTGACGCTGGTGGTGCTCGCTGACCCCTGACTGCAGCCCCTCTCTCCGGCCGTCTGCTGCCGTGGTGATGAAAACCATGGTGATGACGACGCACACCACTGCTGAAAGCCGCTGGTTGACCGTAGCCGTAGCAGAGACGATGACGGTCCCCGCCGAGCAGACTGAACTAAACTTAAATCCTCAATTCCAATACTCTGAATCCCTACAAGTTGTCATGGCACTCCAATCACCTAAACAACAAGTCCAAGCACTCCCAGACACACTCCGTGACAAAACAAAGTTCTTTTCCTCAATCCGTCCCAGAGGAGCAGACTGCCCCCCCGAGCGCGAACAATGAGGCCACGATCTAGCTCGCCATTATTTGTAGTGTATTGCCATTATTTGTCATATATTGAGTGTCCATGAAGCACTTTTTACCCTGTTGCATAAATGATTGGAGAGGCCAGGCATGTCCTTATTTCTGTATCATTTTATTAAGGACAAAGCTTAGTTACCAAATTCATGATCAGTCCATTCCAGAGCCATCCTAGAGCAGTCCCCTCATAGCTGTCCCCGACCTCATCTGGAACCTGGCTACAGATCTCACTCTGACTGACTGGATTCTCGACTGACCTCTCTGACTGGATTCTGTGGATTCTCACTGGATTCTCTGGATCTCCGCACATTTGAGACCCTCTTTATAATTCTCCCCAAATAGTGCATGTAGGGTGTGCACCCCAACGCCCTTGTATGTGTGTACGCACGTGCATGTGCGTCCCCAGACCACCGCATACTAAGTAGATGGTCACTTCTATAGATTATTAACACAATGGTATCCACGGTTCAATACAATAGCCTTTACAATTTCATAGCAGACCTTTTCAACTGATCACATAGGCCCTCCTTGGAATGTGTCTGTGGGCCAGCTAATATCAAGCCTCTCAGAACTTACATGCAGGAACTCAGCTAGTGAAGGTTTGTCCTGCACAACAACATGACATTATACAACATTATATGGATATTTCATCGTAATGTGGCTTTGTAATATACGACACTACGGCCCCGGAACGAGAAAAATTAATGAAACAAAAAGTAAACATCTCCACATGGCTCTGCAGCAGCAGTCTCAGGAAGTGGACGTAACAACTTGCATGATCGCATCCTATAGACTATAGTCTAGGCCAAAAACCTGGGTCTTAAAATGGCTAGTCTAGGCACATTAGTGAAAAAGAACCGACAGCCTGTTTATTCATATTAAGCAAGATGATCATGTAAAAAACACAACAAAAACATATTTACTGAAAGAAAGAAAGACATTATGAAACTTATGTATTTATATAAAAATAAAAAAAAAAAATTATTTTTCTTTATTTTTTTGAAAAATCGATGGGTGGTCCAGCTCTCTATATGGGTGGGCCGCGGCCCACCCAGGCCCACCCGTAGCTGCGCGCCTGTGTTCAAATCATCAAAACATTTAGAGACAGGGCTAACCAAGTTAGCTTACAGCACTTGAGATCACTTGACTTGACAGCTTTGTACCCTGCTAGCTCAGCTGGTACCCCACCCAAGAAACCGTACAGAAAAGTCTCTATGTTTACAGACCTATGAGTCTATGACTGACAAACGTCTTTGACCATTTTACAATTCCGCATATAAAGTGTGACATTGTCTTCTCTCTCTCTCTTCTAGATGTACTTGGTGACAAGCCGCTTCCTGTAGCCTCTGGTTCATAACGAAAGGTAACTAACTGAAAAAAGTTAGCAACAAATTAGCATGACGGGATGGGCTGACTCTGGTGCACTTTTTCGGCCAAGACAGCAACACACAATTCCCAATTTTTACCAACCTATCAATGTGGGGATAAACGTTGAGTTGAAGGCATCTTCTGAGTATCTGCATAGCACACAAGTCTTTCCGACGTCCGAGTCGCCGATTAAAAGAAGTTTAAACAAGTAATCGTAAGTCTTCGCCATGTTACCTGTACCTGTCTTAGCCCAAACATTTAGACTCTCGTAGAGTTTTTTTTCGATTCTGACGAATCTCTCAACGAGAGTCTAAACGACGAGGTCCCCTTTAAGAGGGCACGGGTTTACGTGTCTGCCTCAAAATCACTCTTACCTTGTACAAATGCAAAATCTAAAAATAGAAAAAGATTGCCCCACATGTCCGGTGGGTGTGCGGGAAACAATTACTTCCGTAGCGACCGTAGTTTTCAATAAAAAAAATATTGTAATCCACTCCGTCCATACTCCTCCATTGTAAATGCGCAACAGAACATTGGCCGCGCCCCTAGTGGCCAGGGTTCTGTTGCGCATTTACAATGGAGAGAAAACCAAGATGGCCGCCAGATTCCGAGACAGAGTATGGACTTTAGTATGGACGGAGTGGATTACAATATTTTTTTTATTGAAAACTACGGTCGCTACGGAAGTAATTGTTTCCCGCACACCCACCGGACATGTGGGGCAATCTTTTTCTATTTTTAGATTTTGCATTTGTACAAGGTAAGAGTGATTTTGAGGCAGACACGTAAACCTGTGCCCTCTTAAAGGGGACCTCGTCGTTTAGACTCTCGTTGAGAGATTCGTCAGAATCGAAAAAAACCTCTACGAGAGTCTAAATGTTTGGGCTATACCTGTCTAGATACTTCCTTAATGTTAACGAAGTCCACACCCACAACACCAGAGGGAGTGCAACGAACCATGTACAACCCAGATTCGGCACAAACAAGGGACTAAATTATTTTCGCTCCCATGCCACCAAAATGTGGAACGCCCTACCAACAGTCATTAAGACATGCAAATCCCTTGACTCCTTCAAAACCGCTCTCAAAGGGCACCTACGGACGGCTGCAATTCGAAACTGGCCCCTGTAAAATCGGAATCCCTCAAACACGGACGCAAGGACAACACAAGAGACGGTCGCGGCCACTCAGCCAACTCAAGGTATGGCCACTGAGCCGACTTGGGGACCCAACGCAAGGACAACACAAGAGACACACACACACCTGTCTGTTCTATTTAGGACAATATATGTAACTCTGTTACATAACTCTGTTAACTGTTATAAAAACGATGCTGCTGTGGGTCATGCCTAGACATGTCCCGTGTATTACCCTGACAATTCTCTCCTTAGACAGTAGAGGGCATTCTAACTCCAAAATTCAACTTGGAGACAGTGTGACTCATTGGCTGTACACTGACTGTACAACAGTATTATAAACTATACTTGCTTCATATACCCAACTCTTACTTTATGGATGTCAAATGCCCAGGTGAACAATACTGTGTTTTTCCCAGAGAATGCAGAGATCATACCAAACAGAGATCAAATCCAGACAGACAAATCAAACTTGTTTTCTAACTAGTCTTTCATTTTGCTCAGGCTGCTACAGGATCACTACCATATTCAGCCATGCCCAGGGAGTAGTGCCATGTGGGGGCTGTTCCTTACTGCTGTGCCAGCCCCACGGGGGGAAATGCCAACTGACTGCCAACTGACACCACCCCCTCACCCCACAGGTTGGGGGGTGAGGGGGTGGTGAATTATTCATACTTTACATTGAAGTACAGCATGTTACAGTGGACATTCATTGCAGTCATTTTTCAGAGCTTGTCAGTGGAAATTACAGGTTTGGGTTTTATAGGCCAACAGACATGTCTATACGGTAGACCTGTGACTATCGGGAGATACAATGGGTGACGTCTCGGTTTAAAAGCTGCTCCACAACACCTCATACAACAGTTGGGGTGCAACAGTTACATTTAACTAATCAATTGAATAGATTATAATTTATAATCAATCATTTAATAAAATAATCAATCAATTAATAATCAAACTGTTTTTGGCATGTCATTACAGGTGAAAAGTTAATTATATTTTCTGCATGACACCATTGTGTGACAAAGTATAAAACAACACTTAAAGGAGCATTCAGTGATTTGGGTGATTTGAAAACCACCCAGTCTGCCCCGGTAACAAAATGTGCACATGCACACGTACTACAGTGAGGGGAAGTGCAACAGGCCAACAGCATTTGCACCAAGGCCACCCCACTCGATCATGATTGGAGGAAGGCCCCTCTCATCCTGATTGGATGAAGGCTTTGCCACCCGCCACCAATACTGAAATTAGGGCTTTTTTGACCCCAGGGGCTCACTGGGGACAGGGAGGAACTCCTTATATGGTCAGCACACTCTATAGTAGGGAGGATTATAAAAAAAAAAAGAAAAGAAAAAATAAGTGATTTTTGAATGAAGTGAAATCACTGAATATACCTTTAATAAGTGGTTGATCTATATGATGATAGCGGTTCTCAACTTTCTCTGGTGCTTGAACTGGCCTACAAAAGAAATAAAGGATGGGAGAATGGAAGATTAACATCCCAGTGGGACAGAACTAGGGGCTTGAAAATATGTGCAATGCCATTATAGTGGAATGTTGTAAAGTTGCGCTCAAGTCATGTTCTGCCTTCACCTGTTTTTCAGCATGTATTGTTTATTTTTATGTCTAGTTTCAGGTTGCCTTATAGGCTTATGTATATTATTATTTATTGAAGTACAACAGAGCTGGATTTCAACAATGTTTTGTTGTCCAAACTGTACATTGTACCCAAGTGCAAGGTGCAACCATGTCTGTAACTGACAGCGCTGATGGACACGTGTTGACATTTGCTCAGATTTGGCTCTACGTTGTGCTTTTTCTACAATGAACCTAACCTGAATTGTTCGTCTTTGTCCCTCTAGGTTGCTCCTTTAGAAGAAAACAATGCTAGGCTGCTCCTTCTGAAGAAAACAGCACTAAGAAGAAAGACACCCCAGGCCATTGTTTGGCATCAAACATGCATGGACCATGCCTAAATGAGTTGTTTTTGCCATTAGGTCAGCTGAACTCTCAAAAGAACTTTCTTTTATTTTGATTTTGTTTTGTAGCATTCTCTTCATTGTACAAAACATGCACTTGTATACTGTCTTTTCTTCATCACACTAACTTGGAAAGGTTTATCCTCAATCCTTTATATTGTAAAGATCTTTCTTCGTTAAATTGAGGGTAAACATATATCCGTAATATTTATGCTATGTAAGTGTTGTAGGACTTGACACAGAAGTATTGTTAAATGGTTATTTTGTATGCCAATAAAATATCAGTTTTGTTATAAAAATACAAATGGTAAAACAAATCACTAAAGTTGTTTTGTAAAAAATTTATTAAGTTGAAAGTGGGGGCAAGTGAATGAAATGCTTCAAAACCAGATACAGAATGTTAGCCTTTTCCATGGCTTAAGAAAAGAGTGAAATACAACCATGATCATCTGCAACAACAAATATAATATTTTATGGGTTTATAATCTCTGGCATGTGTATTCTTTGGTTTCAAGAGTTCCCCTGCCAAAAAGTGGTGTAACAATCTGAACAAATAACTTCTCATTGACCATACCTAACGTTAATCTACTATATACAACAAGTATCCACGGTTTACAAAACTTGACTCAGCCTCCAGTGGTTTTAAGGTTCATTACACACTGCAAACACCCTGAGTGATAATTTAACTCAGAGTGTCGTCCCACATGTCCATTTTTGCAATCTAAGTTAAATTAAAAACAAGACATTGCAGTGTAATAAGAGCATATACTGTAATGCTATTAAATATAACTCAGCCATTACAGGAAACATCAGTGGGCAGGTCAATGTCATGGAAAGGTAGTGTTTTGAAGAAATATGATAAAATATGTTGGTGCATGACACATGCACATATTGGGGGGAAAAAAAGCTTTTGACGTACTGGATTTGCATAGATTGTGTTCATCTTGTACAGATACTGCAGCATCATGAGGGGAAGTGTAATTTTTGCTTCCACTTTTAATGTATGAAATGTGAATGAAGAATTTGAAATGGAATGTCATGTGCAAACATCAGATAATATGTATAGCATTATTTCACAACGAGCACCAGAGATGAATGCATATTTTCCATGTCCATATAACCGTAATGTTGTTTACACAGATTTATTAAGAATAGAATAACTGCCAAGATGGCATAGAGGAGCCTGTGATCAACATCAAAGTTTGTTTTGCATGTAGGTAGTCACCATCCTCATTTAACACCACTAGATGGCACTTGTGAGCCACACTAATGGCGACCAAGCAAATGTAATCAATTCTATAAAGTATTCTACAGTATAAGATTTGAAAATGTGACACTAGAAAAAGGTTTATGCTCTTGAGTGACCAGATCAAAAGGTAATGGGTGTTTTGTAAATATATTCTGTCCATTCTTTATACAAAAGTGGTCAAAAACAGTTCCTGATAGAGAAATTCTGCAAACATAGGACAACATACAAAAATGGTGATGTGTTCTGAATGATTTTGTCAGCTTAACAATGTCATTGCAGAAATAAAGTGGTGCCTTAGAATGAAAAAATAAAAACTTAGGGTACTAAGTATTAAGTTAATCCCCTTCTCCCCGGAGAATAAGACTTTACAGCTCAAAATGTGGAATGGAGTTGAACATTGATGGAATGTAGCATCTAATCCTTTCTGTGCTTATAAGCTGTTGAGCTCCTGCAAAGTCTGGTCCAGGACTTGATGCATGCCCAGATTCTCCTCTTTGGCAAATGATAGTTTTTCTAGAGAGAAAGGCACAGAAAGAGAGATGTTAAAATACAATAAAATAATCAATACCATTGAAGCAATTATACCAGTAAGAAGCCTAAGGGTGAGGTTGCGTGAAGCCTAAGGGCAAGGTTGCGTGCACGCATCCGCCTCGTTGACGGCAGACTGCTGGGCGAGCGCTGGCGCTTTGGCATGGGGCATTGGGGGGTCAGATCAACATGGAATGAATTATGTACTGGCCATATAAGGAGCATGTCTTGTGTACAGGGTTTGATGAGGTCAGATCAACATATGGAATGTCAGAACAGGTCAGCTCCATATATGGAGATCTAAGGATGGTAGCGGGGACATTCTCTTGAGTCTACAGGGCTTCCGGGCACGGCTGCACTAATAAATTTGGGGCAGGCCCGTCTAGAGTTTGAATGGACAGGTATCAGTCAAAAGGGAGACATGTCAGAACAGGTTCTGACATATATCCATATGGAGATCTAAGGCTTTGAAGTCAGATATAGAGTTGCTGGCCAATATTGATGACAACTAGAACTGCACTCTGTCGAGTCCCTACTTGCGCTTTGCACACAAGTACTAGTGCGCAAGCAGAGCGTGCAAGTACTGTCGACCGCTACGAACTTTCAAATCTCAGCCTCTCTGTAAAACATTGAAATTAAGTCGGGTTATAACTGGCTGTCAATGGTGACGTAATTACGATATGTTTCACTTTCAATATTGGTTAGCTAACAGGTAACGTATGTATGTATACGTATATGTAAGTTGTAAGTTGAAAAGTAGTATATTGTGGTTACTTGGGTTGTTTTATGCGTATGCCGTGGTACTGATTTTGAGTGTGACGTAATGAAGATATGTATCAATGACAGGATATAACTGGTGGTGACGTAATAAACGTAATAAAGGTAGGTTTCAGATTACATACATGTATACATAGAGGCATTACCTTTAATCCACCCGACACTGAAACATATCTTTATTACGTCACCATCGAGAGCCAGTTACACCCCGGCATTGGTACATACATATCTTCATTACGTCACTCTCTTAATCAGTATATATACCACGGCATACGCTTCGTGCCGGATAAACCACCTTACTTGCGCGCTCTGCTTGCGCAAGTAATTACAGGGCAGTGCTCTGTGGATTCGTCTATAGTCTACTTGCCAGCCTCGACATTTCTAACATAAAACCTTTAGGGTACTCAAAATGTCCGGGTTTACAATGGGGCTCTATGGGCTGTAGTAGACTAATTGCGACAGCAGGTCGCATTTACTATGACATCAGGGATATCCAACCCTGATGATGACATTTTCTGTCATGTGGAAAACAATATTCCACACTAAGCATGGTTCTTTCACAGTGTTTTGCCTATGCATTAAACGTTTTGCATAACTGCTTTGGTTGTGTTACTGTAAGTTGTTCCACATGCAAAATCAAAATCACACCTGTGTGAATTGAGGGATGCTCTCATCATCATGTGTGTTTACACAAACCCTCAAAGCTGGACATAGGAGGGGCTAGCGCCCCTCATAAACCCAATTCCATATAATAAAACAGAAATTTGCATGCATAAAATGCTGATTGTTACTCTACATTAGTAAAATGGTCTACTGATTCATGAAAACCTGTGTATTACCATGTAGAGATCATTCATTGTATTAATTATTTTTAGTGTTGTTATTACGCTATAGAAAAACACACACAGGAATCCATAAACACAACAGGGCATTATTAGATATTAGGGTCATCACAGTGAGGGGCACACTGCACAAATTCATGCTAACATCAAACAAAGCTCACCTTATAAAGTACAACTTGTTGATACTAGGTAATGTAGGTAATAGTAATGTTCTTGGTTGACTGTTCTATATCAAGCTACAATATAAGTAAAAACAGTAAAAACTGAAAGAAGAAATAAAGTGGCAATGTAGGAAAGGAAAAGACTTTTAATACATTGAATTGAATTATCTTTGCACAGATTGTTTTGCACAGTGAGATGGACAGAAGGCACCAAATAAGGAAGAGAGAAAAGGTTGAAATTCAGAAAAGTCTTCTAGGAAGAGAGAGAGAGAGAGAGAGAGAGAGAGAGAGAGAGAGAGAGAGAGAGAGCGAGAGAGAGAGAGAGAGAGAGAGAGAGAGAGAATCTACAGGGAGGTCATGTCATTGAGGGCATGGTCCAGCTCCTCACTGATGGCCTTATACTTGAGCTTCTGAGCATATAGTTCATCTGGAGGTCAAAGGTTGAGAGGAAGTACAGGCAGATGCCATGGAGAGCAGCAACAGGGCAGAAAGAGAATGAAAGATGGAGGCAAAGAGCAACAGAGGAGAGGTAGGAAAAAAAGACAGAACAGGATTTTTAAGATGCAGAAATGTGAAGAAGAAGAATGAATGATGACATATCTGTGGTCACAAACATAAAACACAAAACATGTTGCAAGCCCTGTTGCTGAGTGACAGCTTTGAGAATTTAAGTCTGGACCAAATATCTCATAAAGGGGCCCCAATAACTCCACATACAAACTAAGTTGCCTGTAGTTCAACATCTAAATAATGCTAACCTAAAAACATTTGAGCACATTCTGTCCTCTTTGCAGAACAGGAGAGTGAGCAGACCTAGCCTAGTTGTTCTTCACGAAAGGAGGGCTTTGCACTTGTAGGAGAAAGGGCCACTGCATAGTTCTTTACACTGGAGACCCAGGCTGTATTTTATTAGCTTGTCTTAGTAAGGAGTTTCCATACGTTTGGCAAGGAAACCTTTTCTTTCGAGAGAAAATATTTCCAACCTTGCTGGAACAGGACACCCTGGCTGGGACCCATGTCAGAATGTACTGGGACGTTTGCATTAAATGGACATATGGAGGATTGGGTAACAAGGCCCGACCCCCTTGACCTAGAAGAAACTATAGCAAACTGCTCACTTGGGGTTCCCCAACAACGCTTGACAGGTCTGCTTATTCACTGACAGTGAATGCGTCACTATATCCATCCTAAGCATTATTTTTGTTTTCATTTACGAGCTAGTCAGTCTGAGAGAAAGGCCATGCTACTGAAAGAATGAATGACCCCATCATTTGTATCCACAAATTCTATAACATGTTTTTCTTAAAAAGAAACCATGGTGTGTGTGTGTGTGTGTGTGTGTGTGTGTGTGTGTGTGTGTGTGTGTGTGTGTGTGTGTGTGTGTGTGTGTGTGTGTGCGTGTGCGTGTGCGTGTGCGTGTGTGTGTGTGTACTGTGCTCTCATACCTTCCAGGTCATCAATGGACTTTTCCAGTTTGGCCACTGTCCTCTCAGCAAACTCTGCACGGGTCTCAGCCTGGCGAGGAACACATAAATAGTTACCTCGGGCATTGCAACAAATTTGATCTAGAACTGTCTGTTGCCTTTGTAATTGAAGTCCTCGCTGCTTGTCAAGTTGCCATGGAACTGAAAGTTTGCATTTTTCTAATTCATCATCCTCAATTTCAGTCATTTGCCATGTGTATTGCAGTCAAAGTTGCTATTAACCCCCACAGTCGGTCTGGGGATGGTGTAGACTGGTGGTTCTCAACCTGTGGGTCCCTATACAAATAGCCGATCTACCGCTTGTAGATCTGCTATATTCACAATATTTATCTGTGGAACCAAGTCAAACTAATGCCTTAACTCCTACAATTCCGAGAGTCAGAGTGGGGGGTCCCCAGTTCAAATATAAATATTGTGGGGGTCCCCAGTTCAAATGATTATTGTGGGGATCCGTGGCCTATAAAGGTTGAAAATTACTGATGTAGACAACCACATGCCTCCCCTGATACATATGGGGTCGCCAACCACTTCATTTCACCTGTGAGAGGTGAGTTTTTTGGGGAGAGCATAGTGTGCAGACTGCAGAGGTCCACTCCCCACTGTACAGACGACCTGACCAGTAGGAGTTGCTAGTGCAGCGGCAAGGGCATAAACCTCAATTTATAATTTCAGATTGAATTATTAGATTAACCTGAAAGCATTTTGTAAACCGCAGTGGACACATTTTGCTGGAGGTCAGCAGCTTCAATTTACCAGGAGTAACGTCCAACTGAAATAATTCAATTTCCATTGTAGCAAACAAAAGTGCAAAGTGAAAACAAACATAGTTTTCACTTACACTGTGAATAATTTGCTCATGCTGCTAATACATTGAATTAATTGGGCTGGACATTATAGCCACCGCATATTTTTAAAGTGTGCCAACCGTTCCCTACTCCTAAAGCATAGTAGTGTGTCTCACCTCTTTCAGCTTGTCACTGAGAACCTTGATCTCTTCCTCATACTTGTCCTCTTTTTCTGAGTACTGTTGAAAATCACAGACATGACAGAGATTTATAGCAGAGATGCACGTGTTTGTGAATGGACACAGTGTAGCTGTGTCTGTGAGACCATATGGTTAATATCTCTCTTGGCCAGGGGGAGGGTAATTCAGCATGTTGCTTCACACTCGTAAGTTCACTTACACACATGTATTTACACAAAAAAGGCCAGCGTTTCAGCAATCCATAATGCCTTCATCCTGGTTTGGGACTAGTCTGACTAGTCCCAAAGCACATTGCCAATTCAGGTATGTGTTTTCTCTCTACATAAGCATGCAACCACACACATATGCATGTGGACACACACATATGGCATGGCATGGTATCGCCATGGGTATGTTCCCAACCAAGGCAGTGCCTGGCACCGTGATAATGTGAACAGGGCATTTCATGTTTTACTGAAGCAGAGCAATCTTGTGTCAGGGCTTGGCACCCTGTCAGACTGCCTGCCTGTGCCTGGGGAGGAATGTACTGTTCAGTAGAAGTCTGGGCAGGTTTCACTGTGTGCCCATCACTACAGAGTGTTCCAAATAAACCCTCACAGACCAATTTGTTATAGTTGTTTAGTGATTTCAGTTAAGTGGTCTGCAACCATATACTTATAATAGTTATCAATCAAATTACCTTCACGAGGTTATGATCTAAACAATTTCAGGAGAAAATAATAGGTTATAGTTGGTTCCACTAGGTTCTATGCACTATTATTATGAAGGCAGTTTGCTCTCTTTAAGGATGAGGTATGCCTCCCTGAAATGACTGTCCCTTCAATATTAAGGATGTTCAAATGACAGAACACAGCAAACTTCTCGTAGTGGGATCAGACCTCTGCCAAATAGTATTTAAAAGTAACTATGTGTTTGTTTGTTTGTTTGTTTGTTTGTTTGTTTGTTTGTTTGTTTGTTTGTTTGTTTAAACCGGTGCCTTTGTTATTAAACTCAGAAACTAAATTGAACATCCTTCTGTTATTCCAATCTCTGTTCTGTTCACACTCACCTTCTCAGACTGGGCTTCTAGGGACTTGAGGTTGTTGGTTACATTCTTTAGCTCTTCCTCCAAGTCACTGGCTTTACTGTCAGGAGGGGGACCACAGATCCATATTTAGCTCTGATGCTGGAATATACAGATGGGTTTGTGTTAAGGTGAAGGTGTATATTGTACTTACAGTTCTGACACCTCTGCTCTTTCCTCAGCCCGCTCCAGCTCTCCCTCTAGAATCACCAGCTTACGGGCCACCTGGAAATGGAAATGTGTTCGTATCATCTTAACCCTATTTGGACAATAGTCATAATTGCTCAGAAGACGAAAAATGCTAGCCAAAAATAGCCAATTGACAAGCTCACAATGCTCTGCATTGCAATTTGCAATGTGTTGTGAGCGTGTTGATTTGCTATTTTCAGTGAGCAACGCCATCATCTGTGGCAGCGGTGGCCGAACGGATAGCGGCGCGGTCTTGATACCGGAAGGTTCCTAGTTCGAATCAGCCGCCCGACACGTTAAAATTACCACCGCTGAAGTGCCCTTGAACAAGGCATTGAACCACTACGATGAAATGTGTTCTATGAGCAGGGCCTGACTGGAAACAAGTTCTTGAGCTTAGCCCAGATACCCTGGGTAAATATAGATTTCATTTCATTTCATTTCATTTCATCATACAACAAAGTATAAATCAAGCTATAACTCATCCCTGCCAGGAACTCTTTTTACGTGTATTTATTGAATTCCCAGGGCGCCAAGAACGCCTTTAACGTGTTTTGGGGCTTTTTATTAATTCACAATAGTCTTGCTAATATTTACCGTAAAGCGGCTCTCCCGGTCGCCAGGCAATGCTCAGGCTCAGCTCGCTGTGTTTTACCTGTAGCAAGATGGCCGTCCGCAGAATGCTATGGGAGCGTCGATCTTTAGAGGCGTTTTTCTCAGAATGAGGCTCAGAATGAGGTGGATTGAACAGCGCTGCCGATGTTAGGGGCTCAATACTAAATCGTCGCTACCGCACAGTTACAATATTAATGCTTCTGAAGACTTTTAAATATACGATGCTCACATCAGCTATAGCCGATTTTCGCTACCTGATTTTTGGTGGCGGGTTATGAGCTAACTAAGGGTGCATGGTAGAAAAGTGGTCACCACGCCAGCTGTGTCTTCAGACTCACCTCCTCATATTTGCGGTCAGCCTCCTCAGCAATGTGTTTGGCCTCCTTAAGCTGCATCTCTTGTATCTCCATCTTCTCCTCGTCCTTACATGCCCGGTTTTCAATCACCTTCATCCCTCTAATTGCATAAGAGACGCACAGATGTTAAATGCAAAATTAGGTGGTCATAGACCATGGTCAAGAATGTCAATTATTAATTAACACATTAATATTCATCGTAGAAGGAGTAGGCTGATTTTCATTTGATAGCTTGTCTCATTTAATTTCACTTCCTGGATGTTGTAAGATTATGGTGTACATTGACTTTGAAGTTAGCCATTTTCATAACCAGTGCAGTGCCCGTTTTAAGAGTAGGCTGCCCTTGTTTGTTTGTTTATTTATCATGTTTGACTGACTGAAATATTCAACTAACTAGAGATAAATGAAAACAGGCATACAGTCGAGCATGGGAGTGTGTGAGCATGCACACACGCATGCATGCACGCACGCACGCACACACAAGCACATACCCACTTGACTCCATACTATCACAAGACAACTGCAGAAACAGAAAACTGAGGCTGATCCTGGACCCCCTGACTCCAGTCCATTCTCTCAATTGTCTGTAATTCAAATTAATGTGAACTTGACTGACCTCTCGCTTTCGTCTGCAGCCTTCTCTGCCTCCTCCAGTTTCTGCAGTGCCGTGGCCAGCCTCTCCTGGGCCCGGTCCAACTCCTCCTCCACCAGCTGGATACGACGGTTCAGACCTGCTACATCGCCCTCCGCCTGAGAGAGAGAGAGAGAGAGAGAGAGAGAGAGAGAGAGAGAGAGAGAGAGAGAGAGAGAGAGAGAGAGAGAGAGAGAGAGCAACATAGGTCATACACCCATCCAGCCTTACTTTTCCTCTCCATCCAACCCATTATCCAACTTGTGTGTACAGGTGGGTTTCCCCCTCCACACTGAAAACAGGGACTTTCATAGTTAAACCCTGGATTGAAGGAGGTTTGAAAATGGAAGAGGAATGGACAGAGGAATGCACAGTAAAATCATCAGTGTATATTTAACTCTGAAGAGGTACAAAATCTAACCATTAAGCTTCCATCTGTAAACTCTTCAGAATTAAATTAACGAAAAAAAAGCAGTTTAATACGGTACATTTGTTAACTCATGTTTGTATTTCCTGTTTAAAAAAATGATACAGAATTAAAATGTAATATTGCAGTTGTTATAAACAGGGGTATGAAGGGGAGATAAGAATGGAAAAAACAATAAAGAAAAACATGCAATTCTGTGTCAGTTGTATGCCTCTGCAAACCAGTTGCCATTTATATCTATGTCTGTCCATTCTCATATGTAGTGAAGGCTTAGAAAGGAATTTAATAAAATAAGTTAAGCGTATGTTTAGGCAAAATGGAAGTTCCTGAGATATCGCGTTCACGATAACGGGCAGACAGATGTATGGACGGACGGTCATAATGCAAACAATGTCTCTGGCCAGCGGAGGCATAATAAAGAGAGGCATGAAAGTTCAGCGAGCAATTTTAATCTTCTCTGACAGCATGGTGTCATATTTTAGACACTGTCCATTATACTCTCCGGATAACTAACAGCATGAGGAAGTGAAAAATACTGGCTCTTATAGTCTGCCTCTCAGAGGAGCACTGCTTGAATCATCAGTTCTTCACCATGACCGTACTCCAGTCCACTCTCCCAAAAGCATATTTCACACAGTAGTGTTCATTTAACTCTGAGTGTACAAATGTAACCGCATGGACCATTTGGTGACATTTATTTTACAAATGGATACATGAACAGTTGAACACTGAGGAATTTCTTGTGCAGACTAAGAATAAGGTTGTTGTTGAGGTAGGATGGTTTTCGCTCGGGGGTGCCTTCAGGAAAGTAGGACATACCTCAGATCCTTTAGAAGGATCGAATTCCAATATACACAACCTAAAAGAATGCAACCTGGATTCAGTCATTGAGATCGCAATAACACAGCTTATGTAAGTCATTTGATGACTCCTAACTTAGTATAGTAAGTATAAAATAATCACACCCATGTGAACTGAGTGGTGCAACTTGTCAGTGACGTCACACACTAACCATAGCAACCATGCTCACATGTACGTGGGGCCACGTACAGGTACACACAGGTACAGGTACACACATACATAGACACATAGATACAGACAAAGCTGGTTATTGGAGTGGTTTGCACCACTCAATAATATCACAAAAACTATAATAATGTATATGTTTTAGAGCGGTAAAGTGGTTCCGCACTTTCACATCCACACCAGCAGTAATTTTGTGTCACGTGGTAGAAATGGTAGAAATCTCATCATATTCCAATGAGAATTCACCGCTATTTTGAGACCCTTGTTATGAAGTACAATCAGCTCACCAAAGTAACTACAGCAGTAAGGGCTAGGATGAGAAAGCCATCTTTATCCAGCCTTACCCTCTGTATCAACTGTATCATTACTGAGGTTATGTAAACTACCCATCACAGTTCCCCAGAGGGCGTGATTGATATCGAATTCAAATAAAGCAGTTGAAATGAAACAGAAAATCAATTGGACAGATACCAGCTGTGGACAATGAGAAACTGGGATACAATAACCTCTTCTTTGAGCTCTCTGGGGTGACTCATGTTTCATATATCAGTGTTTGAGCAGAGCTGGTTGCATAAGAAATTAATTGCAGACAGATGGAGAGCCTTGGAAGATCTTTTATTGACAGTCTCACAAGAAACATGAGTATTACAGCTGTTGATTATTCATTTTCTCCCCAATTTATGCAAATTGCCAATGCCCCATGTTTGTAGTCCCTGTCAACGCCAACCCTGTCACCTACAACTCTGTCACTGCCAAGCTGTGCCAACCCCTACTTATTGAGTGGTGTAAACCACTCCTACAACTGGCTTTGTTAGTCTGTGCAGAAAAAATGAGCATGGTTGCTATGTTTGAACAGGGTTTTTTTTCTGTGCAGAAAAAATGAGCATGGTTGCTATGTTCACCCTGTTCACCCGGGTGTGATTTCATTACGTCAGACATGATTTCATTACGTCAGACAGGCTATATAAGACCTTACACCACTCAGTTCACACGGGTGTGATTTTTTCATTATAAGGACGGTGTAGAGTAGACAGATTTGTGTTCGTTGGAGCGCCCGGCCAAGCCAGAGACACCTCGGAGGAGTTGAACCCCTAGTATCCACAGTAGTCTGAGAGAGTTCACTACACTGTCACACATTGCACTCAGAGTTAGATTTAGCACTGAGGATTTTACTGTGCAATTTCGGGGGGACATGGGCTTCTCCTCTGCCTTTGGTAAACAATGAAGAGCAGCAGAGGCAATAAGAGAAGCATATAAAGGCATTTCCTTTCTGTTGGTCAGGGAGTTTATCCAATAGCCAACCCCCTATGGAGCCACATTCAAACAGAGTTGACCCTGACCTCTCTGATTCAAAAGACACGTCACACATCTACAGTACATGTATCATTTGATATTCAATTACTGCAGTATACTAACATTCAACCCTACAAATCCTCCCACGCACTCAGATCAGACAACGCTCCACACGTCCCAAACTCTTCTCCCTTCTGGCTCCAAAACTGTGGAATGCACTTCCCGTTGCAGTCAGAACTGCAGCATCACTCCCAATCTTCCGCCGTAGTCTGAAAACCCACCTTTTCAGACCCCATCATGGCCTGTAGCACTTACCCTACCCCCTTAGATAGCACTTTTTGTAGACTTAGATAGCATTTGATACAGACTTATAGCATGTTATGTAGACAGCACTAGAATTGCATTGTATGTAGTCATAGCACTTCATAGTACATATGTATAGCATAGTATAGTATATATGTAGTTTATATGTATAGTTTCATTATATAGATTGCCATGCTTGCCATGCTTTTTGTTCTTGCTTAATGTAAATCGCTCTGGATTAAGAGCGTCTGCTAAATGCCTAAATTGTAAATTGTAATGTTGTTACAAATGGAAAGGGACATTTCCATGATTGTACTACTGTTGCCAAGATGGGTTTGTCTTAACTGACCAGCATTAAGAGTTGTGTGTGTGCTCTCTCACCGTGCCAAAAGCACAACTTCATTCTCTACTACAGTGGGGTAGAAGCAATGGATTGCCTGCACTGTACAGACACTATTTTTCCATATAATTGCAGTGTGCAATAATTTTACAGCTAATCTAGCACAGAGTTCAGTAGCTGGTAAGCCATTCATTAGTCATGTGTGACCAGTGAGTCTGTCTGTAAATTAGCCAGTCAGTCAAGTAAAACACCAAAATGTCAGTAAAATTCAGTTGACTGTCACAAAACGACTGGTCATACTGACAGATAATGTCACTCAGACTGAGATTTTATTTAAAATAGAGGAGGAGAAATTTCACCAGAGATCAATGGAGATAACTTACAGATGGGGAAAACTAATTACTATTTGTGCAGACCGCCATTCCATTCCATTGTGTCATATACTGACCATTTTTTATGCAAGTCTGTCATGCCTTCCATAGGCACCAGAATGGAAAATGAAGTGTGTGTGTGTGTGTGTGTGTGTGTGTGTGTGTGTGTGTGTGTGTGTGTGTGTGTGTGTGTGTGTGTGTGTGTGTGTGTGTGTGTGTGTGTGTGTGTGTGTGTGTGTGTGTGTGGTGGGGGAGCATTAATAGTGGATTAATAGTGGGGGGGGGGCATTAATAGTGATCTCGACCGTGGTCGAAAAATGATGATGAATAGTGGGTGTGGCCAGACGTTGATGTTATGAGGTAACCAAGTGGACACTTTAATGTGCAAGTTATGACAAGTTACAAGTAAGTAGCTCTGGATAACAACTCTTTACCCAATATATCCCTCATCTCATCCACATTATGCAATAATGCCTAGCACCTGAGATATGGACAGCAGCATATTGAGTGTGCATGGTGCGATACATAGTTCTATCAGTTTGTTCAGTTTGACAGTTCGCTTTAGCAGCTGGACATTAATGTCATCTGCTCTTGGCTTTGTATGAAAGCATGTTCTGCACAGCCTCCTTTGTGTATCCAACTTTTCTCATGGCTGTGCACAATCGATGGGTATTTCTTCCAGTTGTTCACACCACACCAGTAGCAATTACGCTCTTTCTGTGCATGTGTTTATACTGTTGTGTGTGGCACTGACACACAATGTCAGGGCTCTGAGGCGTCCCAGACATACAAAATACGCAAACTCTATACATGCTGTACATGGCTGTATCCTATACTTCAAATTAACTGCAGCTCAAACCACGAGGGCATCTGAAGATTTGTGTATTAGGAATAGGCTAACCTATTACGTATTACCTAACCTACCAGTTGGAGTTGATCACGGCTTCAACGCAGTAATACAACAGAAGAACGATCGGTGAGAGCAGGCAGTACACAACCATTTAGGCGAAACCCCCTTCTGGCACCCGTCATCTTCTTCCGTCTTTTCTTCCTACTGAATTCCTCTCCCTCTCCCTGGTCCTGCCTTATTAGCCCCAGCTGGTGGCCAGTAAGGCAGTATTTCATTATACTCTGTCATACTACGGTGTTGCATGACAGAAATATAAGATCTACAAACTCACGACATGCCACAACGTGATGCATCGTGAGCTTGTAGAACACTGGTCACCCCAAAATGACATTATTTCCTTTTAGTTACTCAGATGGCTTGAATACAAAGAGAATTTTCATTTGCACATCACATTCCTTTCTTTAAGCTGCTTTGGGGTGAAGTGAAGTACTCTTTGTACTCTACGTGTCACCGTGAACCCCGGGCCCATGGGACAAATGAGGCAGAATATACTGTATGCGGAGCCTGAAACAACAGATAGTGTTATTTCCTGAGTAAAGCAATGGGCCGGGGAGAATGCCCTTCACATGCAAACAAACATTCTATTCATGAGCTGCAGGTCAACTCAACAGGCAGGCTGGACACTGTAAAAAGGCACCAGAAACACTCGAGCAATAATACACGAAAACTGATGCATGTCTAAAAAACGCACGCACGCACGCACGCACGCACGCACGCACGCACGCACGCACGCACGCACGCACGCACGCACGCACGCACGCACGCACGCACGCACGCACGCACGCACGCACGCACGCACGCACGCACGCACGCACGCACGCACGCACGCACACACACACACACACACACACACACACACACACACACACACACACACACACACACACACACACACACACACACACACACACACACACACACACACACACACACACACACACACACACACACACACACACACACACACACACACACAACACACAAACAATTTCCAGCTAGCAGCTGTCTGGTTTCCCATCAGTTGAATGTCTTTGTATTGACAAGAAACAAAGACATAAAGAATTTACCACTAAACAAATACTATAGTTTGTTTGTTTGTTTGTTTGTTTGTGTGTTGACTATATAAATATCAACACACAAACAATGTGTACCTGACTTGTGTGCTCCTGCTTTCTACAGTGTGTGGCATCCTAGACACATGCTAGTCTCTCAAGCCAGTCAACTCTTCCACAATCACTGAATGCTACAGTCTGTAACTCCGCCTCACAAAAGTTGTGCTGTCATGTTTCGTGAAAATATATTTGAATATACCTTTAAAATATGTATTTTTTAAACTTCCATTTCTGCTAAGCAGCAAGCTAGTTTGATTGATTGATTGAATACTATATTAAAAGTTTGCATAAAAGTATAAAAGAGTATAGACATATTATGGTTAGCCCAGAGGGCTTGTTTCCATTGTGGTCAATCAATGTATTCAATCAATCAAGACACATAAAGAAATACAATAGTCATCAATACTCAGCAATTAAAGTATATTTACAGAAAAACAGGGGGGGGGGGCATTTATTTTGTCAAGCTAGAAGCTTGTGTAGGTCAAGTTGCAAATTGCAGACAGGAGCTCTTTTCTGTTGGTTTTGATAGGCTTAATTCGACATATTTATATGAGTGCAAAAGCGAAACGGAAGTGTGTGGGAAGGGATCATCCGCATTCTATGCATTTTCAGTGCTTCCCATATACAGGCTGTTAGACGAAAGCATTAAAAGACTGTGTGAGCCTACAGTGTGTCCCTGGAGAGATTAGACATAGTCAGTCATGTGTTAAGATTAAGAAACATGTCCATACAGTATGTGTCTTCGTGCCTCCTGGTCGTGTCCAGAGAAGATAGGACACTTCCTGTGGCATGCATTGCTGCTAGTTGCATGTACAGCAGTGGTTCTCAAACCTTTTTGTGTCCAAATAGATATGTACAGTATTTGGCTGCGGACCCCATCTGAAAAGGTTTTGTACCAAGAACCCCCAGAAGCAAAGATCTGTGTTAAAAACGCTATAATAACTAATTTGGCTGGGGTACATAATATCTGGCTCAGAGGGACAGGAAAAGCATCTCAGTTATATTATTTCAGCTGAATAAGTGTTCAACTAATAGTAAAGTAAAGTCACAGGACATACTTCAGATAAGCTCATTCAAAACTGCTCAGGGATTTAAAATACTAAACATAAATCGTATGAATGATGGCATTTGCTTGGTATATTGATGAATGAGTGGTTCTATGGCAAAAAATAAATAGGCTACATTAAGCAAGTTTATTTTGGAAGAAACTGTGAGTTTTAAAAATGGAGCTAGTAATTTGACAGGAAATCACCCCCCCATTAACACCCACTCCTTTCCTCTCTTGTTCTTGAAAATCATATTATTTTCGGCGAGTGACAAGTATAAATTAGGCTTCAGTAACTCACACTACATTCTCTGGCTGCCAGGGGACACACTCCTTATATGGTAAAACATACACTCTGAAGAATGTTTGTGGCAGAGTATCAGGAAGATGTTTGGAGCAATCACACATGGACACAGACAGACACACACAAGCACACACATGCATTGCACAGGCACACAAACACCCATACAACCACACAGCCACACACACACGCAGTCGCACGTGCACGTGCACGCGCATGCACACACGCACACGCACACACACACACACACACACACACACACACACACACACACACACACACACACACACACACACAGAAAGAAAGAAAGAAAGAAAGAAAGAAAGAAAGAAAGAAAGAAGGAAAGAAAAAACAAAACGTAAATGAAACCATCTGTGGGGAATGAGGACAGGGAAAAAAGAGATACCACAGTACAAGAAGCTGCTCTGTTTTACTCGTCCTCACACACTGATCTAGTTAAGAGCCGAGGAGAATAGATGACACGAATCACATAGCCTGGCCTCTTGATAATATCAACCAAGCTAAATACGGTGTATAACAACAATGATTTCTAATTGGATTAGAAAAAAGGTACGACAGTATCGCATCGCCAGTCTCCTGTTTGCTAATAATAATAAAGTGTAAAACTCTTTAACTGTGAGTGCATTGCTAAATGACCAATATAGAAGAATGCTACATTGTACACTAGTGGTTGTTGTACCCACATAAACAGAGACCGTTCTTTGAGGGTTCTATTCTTCTATCCATGGCAGCTAATAACAGAGAAATTCCTATAGTTGACAGAACTTGACACTAATAACCCAAATGTAAATGATCGCTGCTTACTATAGTATGCTTGATTATCTCCCAGCTGCAGTCTTGAAAAGTGTGACAAGAACTGGCAACAGATATTTGATACTGGTCAACATCTGGACTGGAGGAATCTAAATTACCCCCCACCCCCCACCCCTAATGGAGAGTGTATCAAATGCACAGGAGCCTTTTTGGAGTAAACACCGTAGAGCCAAATTGAAATTGAAATAAACAGTAGTCATAATCTAGTCATCACCAATAGCTGTAATCATGTAAATGTGGATCTACAAAGTCTGACAGCGGTAATGGGAAACTACACATTCAACATTGTTGAATGTGCACGGGTTAGCTAGTACTACGGATACAGATCTAGGACTACTTATATTTTTGATCTGACATGTACATCTATGACCCACATGCCATTTGAAACACTGGTGAAGTTACTTTGTCCACATGACACAACGGAACTCTCTGTAGCTGATTCTCCTGAGCAACTGAAGGAGGACTGCAACTATTGATTTTGATCCCATTATCCCAACGATTACTTTTTCAATTAATCGAATAATAGAAAGGTACGTTTTTTTCTGTTAATTTGTTTTACTTTTTATAAATCAACAAGATCAAATTCAAAATCAACTAAATTGATGACTAACCACTTAAGACCACTATTCCTTTAATCATCTTTAGTGGTAGGATGACAAGTGAGAGTGCAGGAATAAAATGACTTGCAGATTCCAGAGCAAGAGGCTAATGAGAAGCATAAGGCTTTTGGTTTAGTGGATGAACTAATGCTGCTGCTCAATACATTGTATGCATTTCTAATTAATGTGCGTGCGTGCGTGCGTGCGTGCGTGCGTGCGTGCGTGCGTGCGTGCGTGCGTGCGTGCGTGCGTGCGTGCGTGCGTGCGTGTATGTGCATGCGTGCGTGCGTGTGCCAATCTGTGGAATGACTGAGATGCATACAAAGATGGCTGATTCCAAGTGACTGTGTCATCAGCAGATAATGTAAACGGAGGACATTCAACCTACAGTACAAACACACAAGCCCGATACACAAAGAATGGGGCCTCTCAATACAAATAGGAATTAGAGAGACACACTTGAAGAGACCATGATCTCATACCAGTATTAAGCCATACTTTTTTGGATCTTCTTGAACCCAAGACCATAAGAGGTTGTGAATTCACAGATTGTTAGCAGGAGTGGATAATAACAAAAGCCTAAGTACTGTAACCTGCTGCACCTTGTCAACACGTCCTTGAATGGCCCAGAAAGGATTCTTTAACAGTCCAATTAGGATTTCATTACATTTTGGAAATATTTATTTTCCCCCAACAGGGTTCCCACTTGGTTTTCAGATTTCTATTGAATATTTGTTTCTGACCATGATGCAGGTCTAAATACTTGTGAAGAGAGACCAGACAATTGAAATAAAAGCAAGTCAAGTAAACATATCCAACTAGTAAAATTGTTTACAGCTTTTAGAGTAGACTGACCAATCCTTAGCTGCTCTGAAAGCACTAGACTGGCTCAAACCTGCTATCATAGAGCACAAATAGCTGATTTCTGGCACTGCCCAAAGCTGGCTAACATACTGTATCTTGGAAAAATGTCTCCCTGTGACTAACTGATCTCGCCTGCCTCAATGTAAAAACAAGCATCCATAAGAGTCTATAGACAGGCTCATGTATTTGTACTTGAACGTGTTTTAACACAAACTATGTCATCAAATACTGCAAGAATCTTAACCTTCCCCTCCATCAATGCAATGTCACTTGATGGGTGACATTTCAAATTATTCAAAACATACATCTAGAGTAGCTAGCACAGACCATACTTATATACATATTCCCTGCTGGTATTTGGAACCCTCAACCTTGGCAGGTTTAACCAATGAAGCCACAAGCCACTGACATGGGAGTGTTCCACAGAATGCCAGGGACTGCCAAAATGTATCAGCATGTGGTGGTTATATTTGGAAAGTTGAGTTATTCCTAGGAAGAAAGTCCAGCCTAAGAAAACAGCAAAACCAGGAAGTAATTCTTTCCATAGAATCCAGTCTGCATCGAGTCTGCCCAGTGTGACAGCTTCAAGACCATTGACCACACAATGAAGTAAACAGATGCAAGCGTTTGGCTAATTTGGAACTCACTAACTGACCAAAATAGTCATCTATAATGCAAGAGTTATTTGTTAACCATTTCCTTTAGCTCTAGCCCACAATATGACATAAAGAGATAATAGGAGTAACATAAAAGAGGGGAATTGTTGTGTCTGGCATTAACAAAATATGCACTAATGCTGCCAGCAGGTGTGTATAAGTCTTGAATCTTGTTATAAATGTAACCTCAACAAAAGACAATGGCTGGGTTTCCCGAACACATTTAGTGTAAGACTTGTAGTGCCGCACATGCTCAGATGCCCTCTAGGCCGCACACAGAAGCCTGTGAACATAGACATTCCGTGCATAGATGTGCCTGAGGCCTGAGGCCTACCATTGCGTGGCACACCTATGCACAGGCTTCTGTGTGCGGCCTAGAGGGCATCTGAGCATGCGCGGCACCACAAGTCTTACACTAAATGCGTTCGGGAAACCCAGCCACTGTCAATTATGCCTGGTCTATTAATGAAACATTGCTTTAAATGTGGCTGAAAGGTTAGACTTTCAACATAGGTCTGACCAGGATATGTGATCTGCATGGATCAGAAGAACTGGTCTCAGCAGGTCTGGGAGCAACATCTAACACACAATTCTGCACAAACGCACGCGCGCTCACGCGCACGCACACACACACACACACACACACACACACACACACACACACACACACACACACACACACACACACACACACACACACACACACACACACACACACACACACACACACACACACACACACACACACACACACACACACACACACACACACACACACACACACACACACACTTCTCTATCTTTCTGTTGATCTGGGCTGTAGCACAGGGACAGGAAGTGTTGGGAGTAGAGGCACAGGAAGTGCTGGACCAGTGCCGACAGACAGCATCCTGGGAGGGGCAGCTTGGAGTCCCCAGCTTCCAAACACAGATACCCCACATCTGACTTGTGATTCCCGCCTTGATGCACTCCTCTGGTTTGTACCACATGATTTTGACTGGCCTGCTTCACCTTTCCTCTTTCATGTCTGTTAGTTAGGCCACGTCCAGACAGAGATGGTTTTAAAAATCATTTTCAAAAAGTTTACCGGACACATGGAATCGTCTCAAGAAATATGTGTTTCCACATGAATGAAACCACCGAATACGCCACACAACCACTGAAAACGGCTGTAGTATACAGTATATGCCCGGCCTGTAAGTGGTGCTGTAAAGCTGCCACAAAGCACCATAAAGAGAGAAGAAAACATGGAGAGCTGTTCCGTCCACTTGTTGCTGACGGTGGTCGTATAGGAGCAGTACATGTTGCTGTAAAATCCCTATCGTGCTCACCGCTGATGGGTGCTGCAATGGTGTCATTGGTTCAGGAAAGATGTGTATTTGTTGTACACGCGGAGAAGCAAGGGTTAAGTCTTCAGCTTTGTTCACTCTGGGACCCGGTTAAAAAAATGAGCGCATTCGGTCACCCAAAATGCCAGCTCTGTGTGGACAAAATGGCAATACGATTAAAAACTTTGGCGGATACATGTTTGTTGGTTGGATCAATCAGTTTGACAGCAGTAGAATAATCTTGTGCTGTATGATGTAGTTGTGAACATCAAGGAATGGATGCCCCAGTTTCATTCTACTGTAGACTACTATTAGAAACCATGTATATACTATTCAGAAATCATGCAAGTCGGATACGATGCAACCAATCAGCTGAGCACATTCCGTGCTCATACACACAAACACATAGCCTGATTAGCCTCGGTCCCAGCCTTACTCATCTTCGAAGAGAAAAGCCTGGTCACAGCCTAAGGCAGAGACGGTCCGGAACATCCATCAGATGTATTTCCCGCCAAAAAAATGATAGCGTCTACAGCGTAGATCTTGCCCAGCGTGACAAACACATAAAGCTGTGTGTAGCCTCAAAAAGGTGTAACGCAGAAACCTGTGGCCTGTAGAATGATGTTACCATAGGTGTGCGACGCTGTTTGGTGACATTGTGTAGAGTAGAGTGGTCCTAATGGGCAAAAGAGATGGCTGAAATGTGCCTGAATAATGCGTTTGATATTAACTGTACAATATGTGAAGACATTGAGGGCGGGATAATATGCCAAGGATCTTAGCAGTGTAGTCTGTGGAGGTGTGGAGGCAAGTGGAGTGCTGGTAAGCTCAGCCCTAGCAACCAGACACCACATCAACCCTATTCTGATTCTGGTAGTGACGTTTGGTATCCCTCCCAAATTTGGATACCGGTATATATATTTTTTTTTTATTGATATAATACAGTAGACATACAGGAAATGGCGAGAGAGAGAGACGGGTAGTGACACGCAGCAAAGGCTGGAACCAGTGACACGCGGATTCAAACCAGTGACACGCTGTCAGGCATTGCAGCCTAGGTGCCCGGATCGCTACACCAGCGGCCTGGGTCTGGGGCCGGGCCTTTAATATATCGTGAATATATGTTGATTCGTGTTTCGTAGACTGTGAGGCCTATGAACCGTCTTGACTGAGAGGAGGTCTTGGCTCGCGGTCTGTGCTCTCAATTTGTACATTGCTTTTCATGGAGAATTCTCATTGTTAGGGATGAAACACAGGCAAATTATTTTTGGCTGAACTTTTAACCCTTAACCACCAACAACCATAGATATATATAAACTCTAGATAGCTCACCTGCGCTGTTGGCCAATGGAGAGTGACGTCGTTACGTGGCGGCCATCTTACCTCGGGCCACATAACATTGTGTCTATGGGGCATGTACTCTTAAATGACCATAACTTGCTAAATTTTCAACCGATTTTGAAACGGTTTGGTTTGTTATAAACGTCAGAGACGTCCGCATACTTATATGCTTTTATACGACGTTCATATAAAAAAAAAGAATTAAGCAGATAAGCGTCCTGAATCATAGCCACGTTGACAATGTTTGTAATAAACCAACCCGTTTGTAAATCCGTCAAGATTTGAGCGAGTTATGACTGTTTCTGTTTGAGCTGCCATTGAACATACTGTACTGTAGCCCCGAAGTAAGATGGCTGCCGGGTGAACGACGTCAGAAACTCCGCCTTGAGCCATCTAGAGTTTATATATATCTATGCCAACAACACCATAGAAAACGGTTTCACAGAAGAAAGAAAAAACACCCTGAAAAGCATCATGTAAATGAAGTCCATGGATGAAACACATTTGAGTAAACGAGTGTTCCCAAGTCAAGACTATGTCATGCAACTGCAATCTGACAAAGCCCATGGCATTATTGGGTGGTTAAGTAACATCTAAAGAGGCATCAAAACCAAATTAGGAATAACATTAAGTAATTATGTTTAATCCTCAGTAAGAAATGCGGCCAAATGTGCCTCTGTTGTTGCCTCAACGTATTCAAAAAATGATTCATTAACTTAATAGTCTCAGCAAGGTTCCGGTTTTGATCTCACTCTTGTTCCAATGAAAGAGGCTGTTGTGCCAAGAAATCACTACGGGTTGCCCCAATTATTCACATATGGTAGCCTTGAGGTAGCCAGCCAGCCACACATGCTATTCTTGTATGTATAAACATTAACAGCTTGTGCTGTGAGAAATCTTTATGTCTATGCTTTACGGTTGATATAGTTGAAACGTGCATGCGTGCATGTATTCCTTTCTTGTAAATACATACATGTGTTGTATGCCATATTGTCCTGGCTCTTAGTACCCTGCATACATTGCAGTTGCTTGCTTCTTGTGATCACCATCTCAGGGTAATCAGCTTGACTTTCAGCCATTCTTTCATTCAGTCATACCTGGCTCACTGGACCATTGTTTACAAGTGTACACAGCAGTGGGTGTGGCCTTAAACGTATACACTTAAATACATTGCAGTTGCTTGCTTCTTGTGATCACCATCTCAGGGTAATCAGCTTGACTTTCAGCCATTCTTTCATTCAGTCATACCTGGCTCACTGGACCATTGTTTACAAGTGTACACAGCAGTGGGTGTGGCCTTAAACGTATACACTTAAAACCTTTATCCCTTGACTAGGATGTATGTTGTTTTGCACTGAAACAGAGTGAGGCCTTTTGAAATGCAAATGCTTTTTGACAATCACCACAGTGCCACGCCCATACGTTTTCTGTCCACTCATATTTCCCCATCATTACGCCACCACACCACCCCCACACATACAAACATCTGGGATGTAACTGGCGAAATAACATTAATTGTTAACTAAATCAATGGTGTCTGGTAGAAACCTTCTATGTCCTTATTTCAACTTTTTTTGTTTTTGAGGGGCGCTAGCCCCTCCAACGTCTGGCTTTTGAAATTACTTCATATATCAGCTAGTCTATGGACTTTTATTATTTGTTTAGAGCACTTTTAACAAACAGAGTGGCAGCCAAGAGCCAAGTCTATGGACGACTGGATGTGTGGCCATATATATTGTGCCACCCCTTACCCCTTATCCCTTCAACTAGCCGATCTACATCGACATGTTGTGAGCTTGTAGATCGGCTATTTGTACTATTTTAAAATGTTTTAAAATAGTAAAAAATGGCAAATAAGTTTAGGGATAAGGGCTGAAAAATAAGACATACAAGGTTCCCACCCTACAGCAATGATATATAAGTGGTAGGGCAGGCTACCTCCTATAGATACAGAATCAACAGATATACATATAACATACAGGACATGCATCAGGTACCAGTGCTATGCTGTTACTTAGCTCACACCAATCATGTGTGGTGGTTTAAAAAGGAAAACAACAAAGGTTGACAAGACATGCCTACAACTTACTTTGCAAATAACGTTGAGAAATCAAATGTTTTGTTTGACTAACGCCGTTAGTCTAACGGTAGGTTAAAGCGCTCTATGAGTCTACCACTACTAATGCATGGTATATGAATTTACATTCAGATGGTTTGTATGAACTTAAAAGGCGAGTAAACTCCAATTTCCAATTTGATTGGGTAATCATCTCTAATGACAATCTCTCTGTACGGAAGGGAAAAGCCATACTTTAGTTGTCTCCTTTCATCATGTCATCTCCTCAAACTGTACAGGCAACACCTACTCTTCCTTCCTTGTTACTTCTTTAGCAACCTCCTCCTGTGTAGGCCACATGCTATGGTCTTTAAAATGTTCATTCATGTACGTTACTCTGGTTTTCAAATATTTTAATTTCAAGGACCCCCATATCTCTGAGAGTGCACAAATTACAAAATGAAGCAAATGGACCTGTACAGTGTACACTGTCAGAGTTACAGATCTGTGAGGGTCCATTTGGAACCCTTTGAGGAAACCTCAGGGTTCCTGGACCGGGCCCTAGGCATACTTTTGAGAACCACTGATATGGCAGATTCAGAATAACTATGCTACTGTACCAAGGTCATTAATGTGAACTATTAGGACTCATATACAGTAAGGAAGGAGTACTGAGAATGAGTAGCTTAGATATATGGTTAAGAAAATGCAGTCTTTAGAAAACCAAACTATACAGGATAGGCTAGGCTGTCTGGCTGTCTACAATTTCTCATAAAGCAATATTAGAGAATAATGTTCATATTTGTAATTTTGAGAGTATACAAATGTAGCAAAATAGGTTTAGATGGCTCCAAATGGATCAATTTGGTTGCAATTGATTAGTTAATTGATTCACTGATTTGACAGACAGTGTATCATTAGCCTGGTTAATAAACCAGACCGAATCAGCCGTTGGCAAAAAAAAGTTGCCTACCAGCAGTGTTGTGTGATATTAGTCTGGCTTATTAGCCAGGCTAGTGTATCATTACATTACAGAAGTGGGAACAGAGCATGCACTAGGACCTACAGGATTCCATTCCACACTTTTTTCAGGAGACCAACGCCTTGCATTGTGGCCGGCTGTGTCGCCTCACACCGGCCAATGAATCAATGAACGAAAGTAAAAAGTTCACTTTGTTTGCCCGTAAATTCACCGTAATCTCATCAGCACCAATTTTGCCGGCACGTCAGTGGCAAATGAAAGGAGACGGCCGAGAATAGAGATGGAAGAAGAAAGACAGAAACTGAGGGGAAAGGAAAAAGTACAAAAATCTGCTCATTTTTTCCTCACTTTCTCTCGGAGTTCCCGTTCACTGTCCAGCTCTCTCTGTATAACCTGAGCGCGGTCCTCCGCGTCGTCCGCCTGCTGCTGCAAACACTGGATCTTTCTCTTCACAGCATCCAAAGAATTCAGACCTGCCATTCTAAAACTATCTGATATAAGGCTAGAAAAATATTAACAAAATAAGACTTGTAACCTCGCGCGCTGTGCAAATGTTTGTTGTGCTTCGGTCTACTTAAAATAAAAGTAGGCACAAATATTGTATTAAAAAAAAAATAGATCCGATTTGGTCAAAGTGTCTTTGGAATGAAACGAAATCTTTCAAGTGCAAAAACAAACGGAGAAAAAGTTATATAACCAAACGTCGTGTCCTGCCCGCCCAGGTGTTCTCAGATGTTTCTTGTGATGTGCTTCCGTCTGTGCTGGGGATCAGCTTCTCGTTCAGGGTGAGGAGATGTTTGGAATGTAACGCATTCACGTGGCACGGCGGTCCGGTTGTGGAGGAGCTGCTGACCTGTTGTTGGCGGACTGACTGGGAGGAAAACTGAAGCGCGATCGAGTCTCGATCTCGAACTCGGGAAGAGAGGAACGCGATGATTTGGTTGATGAGGTAACGGTTCCAAGCGGGATAGGCGGGGCATATCACACACACACACACGCACACGTACACGCACGTGACGCACGCACACACACACACGCCCGCGCGCACACAGTCACACGTAAAAATGATCTCTGTGACTGATGTGATCTGCAAAAGGCTATGGGGTACACTCCTTTTAAGTCAAAGTCAGTTTGAACTGTTTTTTTCATTTATTGTAAAGTCATGATGGTACCCATAGAGCTTGGATGCCATGCAGCTAATATCACTCCAAATAAAATAATGAACAAAACTGATTTGGCTCTTTTACTGCTAATAAAAAATGCCTTTGAACTCGTGATCACAACAATTGGTTTGGGTTGTCTGACATATTTTAAGCAAAGCTTGTTGACATCTTTCAATAAAGAAAACAATTGACCACTTGTTAAATGCGTGCAGTGAAAAACACTGCATACTGTATCTGCCCTGAGCATCACCCAGATGACAGAGCCCATCAATCAGATGGAGTTAAACCAGCAGACAAACAGAACAGAATAGTTCGGGTGCGCGCGCACATGTGTGTGCGTGTGTGTGTGTGTGCACGCGCGTGTCATACGTGTGTGTGTGTGCGTGCGTGTAAAAAGTGGTCACGGCTGCACGACCGCACGCGTGTGTGTGTGTGCGTGCGTGAGTGTAAGATGCGCGCACGGCTGCAGTGTGTGTTTGTGTGATATATAACTGGTATTTGTCCGGTTGAATATTATTTTATATGTGCTGAGTGGTCCTGCCACCTGTTACAGATTTATTTGACTTCTTTCACGATATGCTAGAAGTCTGGCATGTGTTTACATTCACAATTTCCTATTCACATAACAAGTGGGCATGGCTATTGGCTACACAACTACACATCACATTCACATAGATTTAGATTTATTTCGGTTCAGATCCTTTCTGCTCTGCAAATTTCTGTTCAGTTTAGGGGTTTCATCCACTACATATGTGTTTGAGTTCCCGCTTGATTTGCCCCTTGCACCGGAAAAGCTGGAGGCATTGATTTCATTAGACACATGAGTGTGGCCCTTTCTGTTTGCCTTAGCGGCATTCCAAGCATACCAGAGCCCCTGCCACTACGCTCCACTTTCTCTGCTGGGGATTCAAACCCAGCCTTTTCCTCGCATTACCATCATTACTACTACTGTTGCTGTTTGCAACTGTATGTGCTCAGCTACCTGTGGCACCACCTATTGTCCAGTTTCCACCCCCATAAGCATTGTTTCTTTATATGCTAATATTGAAATAGTTTCCTGAGATTTACAGGACAAAGCCTTTGTGTGTTTTTCTTGGCAGGCCAGCCCAAACTGGCAGTGATCTGAGAACATCAGTACTACCGGTTGGTTGATCATGTCCGCTTTATTCACTGTGAATCATCACACACACGCACATAGCGTAGGCTATTATTGCTAGACTGTCTGGATCATTGGCTTGCTATCCTCGCATCCCTACCCCCACCAGGTTGTCTGTCTGGTCAGTGCAGGCTGTGTGGATATAGATGTGTAATGACTTGACTGCTGCCTCTAATAAGAAACTTGTGGATGGCCATTGGCCATTCATGGCAATGGAGCAGAATTCCTCAGAGCTGCCTGTTCATTTCACTGCAGACCTTATCTATTCTATGTGTGTGTGTGTGTGTGTGTGTGTGTGTGTGTGTGTGTGTGTGTGTGTGTGTGTGTGTGTGTGTGTGTGTGTGTGTGTGTGTGTGTGTGTGTGTGTGTGTGTGTGTGTGTGTGTGTGTGTGTGTGTGCGCGCGCGTGCGTGCGTGCGTGCGTGCGTGCGTGTGTGTGTGTGTGTAGCAGTGTGCTGTAGACCCAAGGTCACTGTTGAAAACATTTTCAAGTGTGTTGTGCAAGATTCATTCAAGTATTTACCTTGGCGCTCTGCACTTTTAATCGCACACATTTATAACTATTCCTTGAGCTTAAGATAATCCAAGGTGCCTCAATCTTCTCAGCCTTTCTAGCCACTTCCTCTTTCTCCCAGTCCAGTACAATGCAGTGTTTCCCTGGGATGTCCTCCACAACACTGAAACAATGAAACATCCTGGTGGAAGGTAGGGCATGTCTCTCTCCCACCCATGCCTCTCTCTCTCTCTCTCTCTCTCTCTCTCTCTCTCTCTCTCTCTCTCTCTCCCCCACCCATGCCTCTCTCTCAATTCAATTCAATTCAATTCAAAGGAGCTTTATTGGCATGAGAAAATGTACGTTTACATTGCCAAAGCAGAAGTGGAACAAGACAATCAAAATAAAACAATGTATTTACAAATAAATATTGGATATAAATAGGAATTAAATAAAGGTGTAAACAGAACTGTGTTACATTAACACTTTGGGTAATACTATCTTGTGAAACTATAAAAAGATTGTGCATTTTCTGTCAGAGATAGTTATACAATATACATCCATATAGGAGACGTTAGCTTTATACTTTTGATAAACAGTGTACACACAATGGTTTGTATTCCTTAAGGTGCTTGTATTCCATTTGACATCCTTCTCCTGTCACAGCAGCTCACAAATCTAGCTGCTGTGTTTGCACATTGTTGTACTTCACCCAACAGATATGGGAGTTTTTTGTCATTAGTCATGTTTTCAAACTCCTTGGGTGATTGTAATCCGTGGAAAGTATATGTCTCTGATGTCTTGGTACAGTGGGCAGACGGTTAGGAAGTGTAGCTCAGTCTCTACCTCGTTTGGTGTGTGCATGTCTCTCTCTCTCTCTCTCTCTCTCTCTCTCTCTCTCTCTCTCTCTCTCTCTCTCTCTCTCTCTCTCCCCCCCCCCTCTCTCTCTCACTCGCTGTGCCTCTCTCTTACACTTACCTTTCTTCAAAAACAGGGAAGAATTGTTCCCCGTTTGACTCCATGTTTATCTCTTTTTCTCCCAAATGGTTATAGAAACCATCATTGACAGACACTACTGTGGTTTGAAGTGTCACCCACAATCCACAATTATCTTTTGTCCAATGATTACAATTGATGATCTATTGTAGAACCATCCTGTCTGAAGCAGGCTGAACTAGAAAAAGTGCCCTTCTGAGCACAGGTCTCCACCAGGAGGATAGGAGTGTGTGTGGCAAAATGTTTAGGAGTAATATAAACATGTTTTTTTTGTTTGTTTGTTTGTTTGTTTGTTTGTTTTTTGCAACAATTTTCTTCATTTTGTTGAGGAAATGCAGATCCAGATCACTCATAGCATCTCACAGGATAGAATTCTGGATGAGCAGGACATGTGCAGCATTTTGTACAAAACGGGCCACTCCCCTGAAAACTTTGGAAGGCAATCTTAGCCAATCAGTGTAGAATCTGAGAAATCCAACAGACTTGTCTTGATCACATGACTACAGAGATCATGTGTACCATGTATCATGAACTTAGCCAATCAGGATGGAATATGGGAAATGGTGCAGATCCGTGTTAATCACATGGCTATGGAGATAGTGTATACCGAATTGTGTGATGTATGGATAAAATGTGTATGTACAAGTGATCTACAGAAATGTGTTTTGCCTAAATCGGCCTCATGGTGGCGCTATAACAGGACGTTGAGGAATATTTGGGGCAGAGGTTCGTCGTTGGCATCGGGAGTGTGTGTGCAAAGTTTGGCATGGATCGGGCCAACGATGCCGGAGATTAGCTGGTAACGGACGGACGGAAGGAAGGACGGACACACGCACACACACACGGACAGAGTGCAAAACATACTCTCTCCCCATGCCTTCGGCCTGGTGGAGACAAAAATGAGTCTGAGACTGTATTAGAGAACAGTTATCCTTTATGAGGAGAAAAGTGTATATCCCATATCCGCTAACACAATTTAGCCCCAAGCAGAACAACACATCATTGTCATCGTTATCACATCAAATCCTTCATAATCCTTCAGACAGATCACTGATTAAATTCAGAGACTATTACTCCTTTAATGTCACAGTGATCGGTACATAAAAAAAAGAAAAAGAAAACCTTTTTCCATCCATAGTGACCACCTGTGTGTGATACCATCAAATAATTCAGGTTTTGCATCACTTGCAAGAACCAGATGCAAATTAAAAATGGACGGATTGGGGGCAGTCATTTTCGGTTGTGTAATCATGAGTGCATTTGTACAGTATTATGATGATGTTACAGCTGCAAGATATAAAATACCTGTCTTTTAACGTGTGTGTGTGTGTGTGTGTGTGTGTGTGTGTGTGTGTGTGTGTGTGTGTGTGTGTGTGTGTGTGTGTGTGTGTGTGTGTGTGTGTGTGTGTGCCCTGTGTGCGTACACAGGGAACTCGAGTTCTCATCTTTCAGGACTGGCTGCACAGGAATGTAGCAGACTCTGTGATGTGCTGCAGACCACAGCTGATCAAAGGCATCTCACAGCTGGTACTGGCATTGAGAGCAGCTATAATGAACCAATGGACCATCCACAGGTTGGTGCTTGCGAGTGTGTGAGTGTGCATGATGTGTGTGCAGGGGTGTATTTGTATGTGTACAGTATGTATCTGTTGTTTGTTGTTGTTATGTGTATGTGACTGTGTGTGACTGTGTGTGACTTTGTGTGTGTGTGTGTGTGTGTGCGTGCGTGCGTGCGTGCGTGCGTGCGTGCGTGCGTGCGTGCGTGCGTGCGTGCGTGCGTGCGTGCACGCGCCCTGGCCTTCACTTACGTCTGCTGCTGTCTTCTCCGACAGTTCCAGTTTCTCCTGAGCATCTTTCAGGCCGCAGGAGTGTTTGTCCAACTCATCCTCTGTCATCTTCATCTTCTTCTGCAGGTCCATCAACTCGTCCTCCAGCTGAGGATGAGATGACTCTGTTAGCCTGGTGAACACTATTCTATTTTTATTTTCTCATTTTCCAAGAGATTATAAAAAGATAAATAAAAATAATAATTGAAAAAACACGACCGCATCACACATTAGAAGGACAATAGCAGTCAACAGAACCAAGGATGGGTATTTTCAATGAATCTAAATCTAAAAGTTTGAAATTACGGGAATAACGGGTTAAACTTTATATAGGAAGAGGGCTTGTCTGATAAAATAAATCTAAAAAATCTAAATACTGAACCAAGCAACTCAAAACTGTGGCGAGACGTTAAAATGAGCCCAACTGACCCCTTTCATAGAGTTTGTTGAAAGTATACCTTTCACTTGAATCCATACTCCCTTATCAGATTCTGTGAGTGATGTCAAACTATATAAACTTATACTGGGTGACCTCTGGTTGGAAGCCTACCGTAAGTAGACAGTTGGATATAGAGCATTTTACTACTCAACTTAATGGTGGATATATTGTAACCTCGAAATTACAATATATTCTGAGTTTCTGACTTAATAACATGTCGGATACAGTAAAATGTACATGTATGTGTACTGTCTGTCTGTAAAGTGTTAAAAAGTATGCTCCCTATAACTGGATATACAAGGCAAACAGCATCAGTGTTTAGAGGCATTCAAAAAAATAAAGTACAGTATCAGAGGTAAAAATAAATGACCCCAGCCATATTTGAAAGTGAAATATCCCTTTAAACATTATGTTCCCCAGGAGGTATGGTGTTGACAGCCATAGCTTCACACGCGGGGCACGTCATGTACTGGAGGCCTGATTAGATGTCATGTTTATGACTCCATCTGAGTGTTAATGTTAATGCTGTATTTTTAGTCCATAATAACAAGAGCCCTGGTATGTACAGTCTAAACTCTGTCTCTCTTAGTCTCTCTCAGTCTCTCTCTCTCTCTCTCTCTCTCTCTCTCGCTCTCTCTCTCTCTCTCTCTCTCACACGCACGCACGCATGCGCACACACACACACTTGTGCGCGTGCACGTCACACTCACACACGCACACAGAGTTAAGTGTTCCCCCTAAACAGTCGTCCCCTCTGGGCCTGCCTGGGGTTCTGTGAAGTGCTTTTGATAATCCTGATGGATTCCATGATGTCTGTCACCTCTGTTGTCTAAAAATACAGCTGTTATCACAGAGAACACAAGCATTGTGTGTGTGTGTGTGTGCGTGCGTGCGTGCGTGCGTGCGTGCGTGCGTGCGTGCGTGCGTGCGTGCGTGCGTGCGTGCGTGCGTGCGTGCGTGCGTGCGTGCGTGTGCAGGTGTCTATGCTCTATGGGACTGTGTGTCTGCCTTTATCAGCTATTGTTCATTTGCAAGCATTTGCGTTGTGTCCTCCCAACTGTGTTGGAAGGAACTGCCTATCTGCTTGACACACAACAGACATACAGATAGATGCTCCGTAATCCTCTCCTCAGTAGGGTCCCAAACTATAGGCTCTTCCAGGTCTCACCATACCATGGGTCTCTCCACAATGTCCTCCATGCATGGACAACAAGCCCTGATCTTGGGTGGCTTCACCACCTGAATGGGCCAAGCCCTATGTGGTGTTATCCCCTTGGATTATCCTGATGCAACTTTCAAGTCTCCCTCCTGTCAACACTGTTAAGTCCTGAACTGTTGTTCCTGTGTCCAGCGCCTACTCATCTATTTGTTGTTGTATGGTGCCTGTGGCACTCACCTCCAGTCTGAATGAACATGTTTAGTTTGCTGCCATAGAGACTTCTATCCATTTGTTATGCACTGGGCTTAACACTTCACTGTGGGTACCGATTAAATCCAGGACACTCACAATGTTTGATAGATTGTGTATACCCGTTCTTGGTTTTAAGACTAGCATTTGACATGATGTGCTGAGCCATGAGCTCACTAGTCCCAGTTCGAGTCCCAGTTGTTCACACTGGCTTTTTAGTCTATCCTTTTGGAATAGATCTTAAATATATTTTGTGCCGAACTTGTACGTCACTTTTCCATTTTAACATTATTTGAAATAGCAGTTTTGAGCATAGTTGCATTGCCAAAGGGCAGTGGATATCAATGTGGCAAAGCTAAACTTTCAACTCTATCTGTTTGACATGTTTCCAGTAAACTTTTTTTTTCTTCTTCTTTCTTTGTCTTTTATTTTTTACACAGGCCATTTCATTAGAAGTATGACTGGTGTCAATTATTACCTTATAAAATGACCAACGGTAAGCAGCAATAAAACCCACTATACTGGATAGGAGGTGGATTTCTACAACTGTTGACATATACTGGTAATTTCTTTCTTTTATTGTGAATGTACGAATAAACAGAAAATGATCAGGAAGCAACATATCATTATTTTACCAGTTTATAAAACAGAACTCTGAAGCCTAGCTCTCATCTAAGGTCACAAAATACACTATATGTCTTTGATCTGAACTATCATAGGCATCATGATCCACCTCAACACAGTAAAATACTCAGTGTTAATCTATTTCTAACTCTGCAAGCATACACATATGACCAAATGCACCCTTATGGATCCAGTCTAGTTAAATCAACTGTAAGCACACATGCAGTTCTCTCATATCTTTATCTCTCCTTTTTTGCCTTGCCATCTCCCACTCTCATTCCTCTCTCCATGGTCCTCACCTGTTTGCATTTGTCCTCCGCTGCTTTCTTGTCGGTCTCAGCCTGCTCCGCCCGGTCGATGGCGTTCTCCTTGTCCAGCTTCAACATTTGCATCTTCTTCTTGATGGCCTCCATGGTGGCGTTTGCTTCGGATGTCCCTCACCGAGATAAACGAAGGTAGTAGTATATAGCACGTCTGTCGATATGCTGTTGTCTCTCCTCTGGCTCGAGATGTGCTCCTTCCAGAGACTGTCCTGTGTGAGAATGAACGTTTTTTGTTTAGGGAACCGTAGTCCAAGGAGGGCCAGAGGGGACAAGGAGAAGAAGGGAGAGGCAGAGGAGGTAGAGAAAGGAGACAGAAAGAGCAGGAACCCTATATGGCCGGTGTAGAGGGATGGAGACTCCAGCCACAAGGCTACTGACAGTGATTTAAACTGCAACTAAACCTGCCTCCACTCACTAATGACCCCCCTCTCTCCCTTAACGCCCCCCTCCACATCTCCTGCTCTAGCTCCATCCATTCCTCCATCCACAGATCCACTCATTGCTCTGTACTCAGACGCACGCACACACACACACACACACACACACACACACACACACACACACACACACACACACACACACACACACATTCCCCCTATCAGACCACTCTTCCAAGGCCTTTAAGGAATGGTCTGACTGGCCCACTCTGCTGCGTTCTATACTCACTCAACTCTTCAGCCGCAGCAGATCTCCTTATTTGGGTTGCTGTTCACGGAGAGCCAGAGATCAGACAGGAGAGAGCAAGAGAGAGAGAAGCACAGGTCCTGTTTGCACATTTAACCTCCCACGAATGGATAAGAAGTCCACTGACACTTTACATGAAACACTCACAGTGTGTGTGTGTGTGTGTGTGTGTGTGTGTGTGTGTGTGTGTGTGTGTGTGTGTGTGTGTGTGTGTGTGTGTGTGTGTGTGTGTGTGTGTGTGTGTGCATGCGCGTGCTTCTGTGTGCCCATTTGATAGAGAGGTGTTGAGGGAGAGGCTAATGCAAAACAGAGACAAGAGGTGAAGAGGTGGAGTGCGAGAGGCTTTCAGAGTGCAGAGTTTGAGGAAGAGTTTGTGAGACCTTCATAGAAATATAGGTTAAAGAAAGAAGAGAGAATGTGGCACACACACACACACACAAAAACCCATGATTGGGTATTTGAATCCATATAAACAGAAGACACATCTGTAGCATGATGCAACATTGAACAATGGCGCAGGAGGAGCCAGGCCCGGATGGAGGCACTGGTCACCAACACCCGCTGCTAACAGCTCACCTGCCATCCTAAGCCCCCAAGAAACAGTGGGCGCAGTAGCATGCCAGTTGGACACAGGCACTCATTACAATTATCAACTAATCAACCTCGGTAAGCTTGCTCGGCAGTGCCTCACGTGGCTCAAGTCACCTTGAGGTGGCGTCAGCGTGCCTCCGTCGGTGAAACCGAGTGCATCTTTTTCAATCTGACTGGTTTTCCAATCTCTCTCTCTAGGTCGTCCTCAGACGAGCCCTCCATCGTCGCTTCCAGTCATCACGGTTCTCCATACATCTGGCCAGCTCGTTGGTGCTTTGCGTTCCCGCGTTGTTCCTGAGTACATCCACATATGTTAATGTGGGACGTCCTATAGTGACCGGTGCCCGACGCCTGCCCGTGTGTTGGTTCCCATAGAACTAGTTTGTTGGCTGGCAGTCTGGTGTCTTTGGCAGTGTTCTGCTAGTCTCATTCTCCTGGCTGCTATTTTCTGGCTCACCCTTGGCATCCCATCATACAGATTCTTGTTATACACATATAGTACACAAGAGATACATCTGGAGAAGACATGACCATGAAAACTAGAACAAGAACATAACACATATGATATAGACAAGTCTGTGACTGTGACAATGTGTCTATTTGTAATACTGATGGGAGATTAATCGGCAAACACATCGGTATCGGGTGATTCTAGTTGTTTTCTGATTAATCGGTATCGGTCTGATTAATCAATTGTCTTTACAGATAAACAAGCCCAAAGTAACAGCTTGAACAGATCTACAAGCTCACAATATTAATTATTAGGTATTAAATTATGTCGATATGATCTCGTTCTGTATTAAACAAGAACTGATCAATTATCAGTTAATTACCAGTGGCTGCCTTATATCTCCAGAATTGTGCTATGAAATGTAAATATCTGTCTGTTTGTATTTATGTGTGTGGAAACAAGTTAACACCCAGTGCCACATGACGCCTCGTGACACCTTTCTTTAATGTATCCCGTTGGCACTGACGCCTAATGACGCCTTAAAATAATAATAATAATAATAATAATTAATTAATTAATTGATCTAATCCAGTGTGCACGTGACGACGTGCACATGACATGCACAACGAATTTTAATTGGCTTGTATAGCAACCTCTACACTTTGGTGTCAACCAGGTGGCACTGAATGAGTTAAACCACATTCGGACCCCCACGCAGACCACCGCGGACCCCCGCAGGGACCCCCGTTGGACGCGCCGATCCGCGGACCCCCGCGATTTTGACACATATAGGAGAGGTTCTTTGTACCTGTCAAGCCAATGTCAACACTACAACCGACAGCTGTGCGTGAAGTGCGACATATAATGGCTTGGAGAATGTGCTACCTGAGAGTGCGCAAATAAAGCCAAATGCACCCATAACAGTCCATTTGCATTTCCATCAGAGTTTATTGTTATAAAAGGGTCCTTTGGTTTCATTTTAGTAGGCTTAGGCTACACTGTCAGTTACAGAGTCACCTCGACAGATCCTGTTGTTGTTAAGTTACTGTTAAATCAGCGGGTGTGCTCCGGTGTGCTCTGCTTTGCTGCGCTGAGGCATCATGGCGGCGGCGCCGCTCGCGCAACCATTTCGACTATGGCATTAAAAGTGTCTGGTTGCGTCCCCCCCGAGCCCCTCTATGGGTTGCGTAGAAAGGCAGCCAATCAGAACTACAGAACTACACGTCAGTATGACTAGCATGTCGAAGATTTCATGGGTATTCATAGACCAGTGCTTTTCAAGCCACTGGTAAAATTATAATAATTTTGTCCATTCTGAAAAATATGTAACATGGTATCTGCACTGCAGGCGTAGGCAAGTCAGATTTAACTTTAATACCTTATATTTAATATGGTGAGCTTGTAGATATGTTCCAACTTTTACTTTGGGCTTGTTTATCTGTAAAGACAATCACTGATTAATCCGGTCGATTAATCAAAAAACAACTAGAAACGGCCGATACCGATATGTGTTTGCAGATTAATCTGCCATCACTACATATTACATTACATAGAATTCCAGTCTGTATTTTTCCTGATGCTGACTCAATCCACAACTAGAAAAAGTGCCCTTCTGGGCACAGGTCTCCACCAGGAGGATAGGAGTGTGTGTGATGTTTGGAAAAATGTTTAGGAGTAATATAAACATGTTTATATTGTGTGTGTGTGTGTGTGTGTGTGTGTGTGTGTGTGTGTGTGTGTGTGTGTGTGTGTGTGTCAATGCTCTTCCCTGCCCTGTTTGTGGCAGATTGTGTGGATCACGGATTGGACTATATAGACACATGAGCACTCACAAGAAGAACTAGAGATGGATTGTCATCATCGGATACGATGGACAACCTTAAGCAAGCAAGTGTGTGTGTGTGTGTGTGTGTGTGTGTGTGTGTGTGTGTGTGTGTGTGTGTGTGACGCGACTTGGCCTGTTGTAACGCCACCATGAGGCTGATTTGAAAACTGTCAAGTGGCATTTCTTCCTCAGCCTAGTAGTGGGAATATGCATGCACAGTTTCACCGCAATCGGACGCTGCGTTGAGGAGTTATGAGAAATCAAACAAATCACATGATCACATGACTATGGAGAGCATGTGTACCGATTTGCGTGAAATTTGGATAAAATCTGAAGGAGTAATATTAGGAAATGTGTTTTACATATGTCGGCCTCCTGGTGGCGCTATAAAGAGCAGATGTGAAAAATTCCAGGCAAAGGTTTTTCCTTGGCCTCTAGGGAGTGTGCATACAAGGTTTTACACAGATCGGTGCAGTTATAGGTAAAAACACAAATCGGCCAGTTATAGCGCCACCATGAGGCTGAGTTGAAAATATTCAAGTGGCATTTCTTCCATGGCCTAGTGGGAATGTGCATGCAACATTTCACGGAAATCACACAATGTGTTCATGATTTGCAGCATTTTGTTTGAAACGGAGCACTCCTGCGAACTTTGGAAGCCAATCGTAGCCAATCAGGTTGGAAAGACCCGTTTCGTTGAATGGCTCTAGAGAGACTGTGTACCAATTTGCGTAATGTTTGGACAAAATCGGTAGGTGTACTGTCAAAACATTTGTTTTGCACAAAGCGGCCTCCTGGTGGCGCTATAACAGGCCAATGTGAAAACTTTGGAGCAGAGGTTCAGCTCTGGCATACAGGGAGTGTGTGTGCAGAGTATGGCTGCGATCAAGCCAACGGTGCCAGAGATTAGCTGTTCACAGACGGACGGACGGACACACAGAGTGCAAAACATACTCTCTCTCCATGCCTTCGGCCTGGTGGAGACAATAACACAAAATTCTGCTGATGGCCTACAAGGCAATCAAGGGCATGGAACCGCTAGTTTGTACCTTCAGGATATGAATATGATCCAAATTCCAAGTCCACACTCTTCCCTCTCACTTAGATCAACTAACACAGGAAATCTGTTCAAACCTTCCCTAAAATATCCTGGCCAACACTCAACATGTCCTAGACACTTCTTCCTTTTGGCTCCCAAACTGTGGCATAATGTCCCTCTTTGCAGTCAGAACTGTAGATTCTCCATTTTCCACTGCAGTCTGAAAACTCCTCCTCACCTCTTAGCACTCTCCATTCTTGTCACCTTATCTCCGCCAAGCCATTATGTTTTCACACCTGTCCGTATGTGTGTGTCTGTGTCCGTTTGCAGGTCTGACAGCTAATCTCTGATAGGTTGGACCGATCAGCTTGAAACATTCTACTTACTATATCTGCTAGCTTTTATTAGACAAATGCAAAAGAAAATGTACAAGAAAATAACTTAGAGCACAGGTCTCTGCCAGGCCGGGTTTCTTACCCACTGCCCGTAAATAGCTACATCAGACTTGAGTGCAAGTGAATAGTGTATATTTACATCCTTGGTGTCTCCACCACCAATTGTCACTTATCATAATCATATACAAGTTTAAGTGGGGTGAAATGTTGATGTGACATACTCTGCAATCTTATCTAGCCAGAGGTTGGTCTTAATTGGTAGCAGAGTTTACTACTGTACAGAGGACAGGCAGGAAACCAGCGGAAGTTCTTTTTCTTCTTCTTCTTCTAGTTCGTCCTCATCCTTCACAGCCTCTCACCAGAACCATCACATAGAACATTGTGGATTTCACCCTGCTGCACTTCCTGCGTGGCATTGGTACGACCTCCCGTTAGTTCCACCATTACTAACCTTACTAACCCTATCTCTAACCCTAACCTAAACATACCCACAAGCACGGGAGCAGCGCATGTTCGCCAACCTTAATGCATGGTCGAACTAAGGGGAGGTCGAACTACGGGGCAGTATTGAACATGATTCAAGTGTATAATTTTATGATTTTAATATCCTCTCCCGATGTTCCAACTAGTATGCTCTCTCTTGCTGCTGCTCAGCCACAGAAGTATTTTGAGAACTCAGTTTGAGAAGCTGAAAGTACATGTTATTGATTAATGGACAGGGTTGAAAGGAACAGCAGTACAGACAGGGCTGTGGAAGAGATTGAGACAAGAGGATTGGGTTGGACAGATTGGTATCCTTAAAACCATAAAAAACAGGCTGATGGACTGAAACTTCAGCTTCAATTTAGCATGTCTTCATTTCTCAAGTGCTTTTTTGCAACGTGTGTGTGTGTGTGTGTGTGTGTGTGTGTGTGTGCGCACACGCGCGATCCAATTCCTACAGCCTGCAGACATCCTTACTGCCTGACTCATTTCAGACAGGATAGGACATCACCTGGTCTCTGACTCTGATGCACGCACGCACGCACGCACACCCACGCACGCACACCCACGCACGCACACACACACACACACACACACACACACACACACACACACACACACACGTCTCTATGCTGTATTGCTGTTCTGTCATTTGTTGTCTTCACAACCAGGGTATGCTTCCTTTATGACACCTGGCTTCCATGCCAGTTGGTATGATGTCATGCGCTTTTACACCTAACCAATGGCCGGTGAGTTTGCATACAAGAACTTTCCCTACAGTCTCTCTAGCTCTGGGGTGAGTAGATCACCTCATTCTTGATGATACAAGCATGGTGTAATTGCACACAATAGACAACAAACACACACACCCACCTGTACGCACGCACACACATTTTCGGACGGCATTGAAAATAGCCAAAACATCAAAAGATCTACAAGCTCACAACGTGTTGCAGTGTGACATGTTGTGAGATTGTAGATAAGCTATTTTTGGTGTGTGACACAGTTGTGTAACTACCGGTAAAAATGCCTACTAGCCAGTCCATAGAGCCCCATTGTGAACCCGGACATTTTGAGTACCATAAAGTTTTATGTTAGAAATGTCAAGTATGCGGGTCCACAGCATTTAGAAACTGCCGGATGCTAACTTTTTTTTTTGCCAACTTTTCATAATAAGGGGTTATATGTGACCATCCCATTAACAATCTATATAAGGCAACATTTTTTAAATGTAGCATGTGACGTTTCAAACTAGGGGATTTTCATGATTCTGAATCCATTCAAAGCATTCGTTTTGCACAAAAAACAGTCATTGGGCTAAAAACGTCCATAGCCACGTGCCCAAATGTGCTGACCTCATCACATTTGTGATGACGGGCTTGATGGCTATGGCTGCCCAAAGAGTGTTTTTTGTGCAAAACGAATGCTTGGAATTAATTCAGAATCATGAAAACCCCCTATTTTGACATGTCACATGCTACTTAAAGCATGATGAAAATTTGAAAATAGATTGTTAATGGTATGGTCACATATCCCCCTATTATCAAAATTGCCCAACCTATGCAAGTTAGAATCCGGCAGTTTCTAAATGCTGAGGACCCATACTCGACATTTCTAACATAAAACTTTAGGGTACTCAAAATGTCCGGGTTCACATTCTGGCAAGTGGACTAACCCCTAATCTGATTGTAAGCCTATAACTCCCTAGATCTTTTTTTAACCACAAAACAACCATTTCTCTTGTGAGGCCTTCACAAGTAGGCTATAGTAATACACGTACACACAGACACACATGCACACACCTGTGTGAGTAATTGCTTTGTCTGTTCTGGGTGTCATCGTGTGACACAACTAAGTGACATACTGTATGAGTGTCCAGCAGGCACCCTTTGATGTAAAAAGCCTGAGTCGCAATAGAGAATGAATGTGTGTGCGTATGCCTCTGTATGCCTCTCTGTGTGTATAGTATACTGTATGAATGTATTTAACTGTGTATGCATCTGTGTGTGTTTTGCAATTAAATCAAGTTGAATGTATCAGTGAATCTCTGTCAGAGGGACAACTCCATCAGGCGTCTTTTGTCCTTATATCCTGCATGTTTAATTTGATGTTGCAATTCTTAACTCATTATCCAGAGGACAATGCATCATTCTGTTGAGAATTGTCCTTGGGCCACCTGTGCACAGAAAAGCACCTAAACGGAAATCTGATCACTCACACATCAGTGAGATCAGAGTTTTAAATGTGTGTGTGTGTGTGTGTGTGTGTGTGTGTGTGTGTGTGTGTGTGTGTGTGTGTGTGTGTGTGTGTGTGTGTGTGTGTGTGTGTGTGTGTGTGTGTGTGTGTGTGTGTACAGGCTGTCTGTATCACCACCCTCCTCTACAGCTGTGAAGCATGGACCACATATAGCCGTCACATCAAGGCCCTGGAGCGTTTCCATGTTGGATGCCTGCAGCGCATCCTTGGCCTCACCTGGCGTGATCATGTACCTCAAACTGAAATACTTGCTAAGACCAACTGCAGGAGTATTGAGGCCATGATCACCCAGCACCAACTGCGCTGGCTCGGACACGTGATACGGATGCCCCAAGATCGGCTGCCCCGTAGAGTGCTGTATGGCCAGCTCCACCATGGCCAGCGCCTGGCAGGAGGACCAAAGAAGCGCTACAAGGACCAGCTGAAGACCTCACTGAGGAAATGTAACATCAGGCCTGAGGACCTGGAGGCTGCTGCTGCTGACCGTGACGCATGGCGGCAGCGCTGTCACGATGGAACTCAGAGGCTGGAGGAGGACAGGACTGTCAGAAGACAGCAACAGAGGCAACAGAGACACAGGAGGAACACACCCATGGCTGCCAGTACCACTACCACCACTACAACCTACCCATGCCCCACCTGCAATAAAACATGTGGTTCCAGGATTGGACTCTTTAGCCACCAAAGAACTCACCGTTAAGGACATAAGTGGACGTCATCATCGGATTCGATGGACAACCATAAGCAAGTAAGTGTGTGTGTGTGTGTGTGTGTGTGTGTGTGTGTGTGTGTGCTCGTGCAAGTTTTACTATATTTGTGTATTGACATTGTTCTGGTAAAGGTTTGGTTAAGGTTTAGTATTTACATCGAGGGGATGGATTGGCTAAGGTTTAGGTCATGCTAAAGGGTAGGGATTTTGAGGTTATGGTTAGGGTCGGGATTAAGTTGTGCGTGCGTGCGTGCGTGCGTGCGTGCGTGCGTGTGTGTGTCTGTGCGTGTGTGGTGAGAGAGAGAGAGAGAGAGAGAGATAG
>NC_136812.1:30844294-30851794 GCF_951216825.1 Electrona antarctica
AACATAGGCTACTCCACAAGTGTCCTTTATGTAGTTATGGGGTTCCCTTGCTGTTTCAATACCAACACAGTGTTATTATACCTCTATATTCTGATGGATCAGAGGGCTTTTCCTTGTAAACCTTAAAACCAGAGTCAGAAAATGAGGTGCTAAGCAGTATGAGCCCCACCCATTCTCCCACTGACCCTGGTAGGAAATGGTGGTTGTTTCCATATGTTGAGATCGGCATATATTTCCCTCCCTCCTCCATTGTCCCATTCAGAGCCAATTCCTTCCCATATAGAGGTGTGTGAAGTCTAGAGCCGGAGTTGAACACATTCATATAGGTATAATTGCCTTCAGAGTTTTGCTTCCTTTCTTGAAAGAATGTAATGGCTCCCTCTATTGTTCAATATTCAGCAGCACAATGCCACATGATGTATCACCTACAGTAGAAAAAGTATTGCAATCCCTTTAGCTATAGGTTGTTAGTAGGCTACAGTACATGGAACCATTCAAATAGTATTGAGGCTTTAATCAGTCTTTAATCCAGCACAGGATATGTGCTGAACTTGTGCAAAATCTTTTTATTTTTTGTATTATGTTTTTATTAGTAGAAAGTCAAAACAGTTAGACATTCAAAATGTGTTGATGGCAATTGGATGATTTGAGGCATTTTGTTCCAAAAATGTGTTTTGCAAAAATCCACCTGTTGGTGGCGCTATAACAGGCCAATGTGAAAAGGGTGATATGGGATATATTCCTCAGCCTAGTAGGAAAGTCTGTGAAAGATTTCACGTAAATTGTATGCTGCGATCATGATTTGAGACTTTTTGTTCAAAATGGGCCAATCCTGCAAACTTTGAAAGCCAATGTTAGCAAATTAGGATGGAATATGAAATATCGTACAGATCCGTCTTGAACACATGACTATAGAGATAGTGTGTAACGATTTGCAGGATTTTTGGACAGAATCTGGAGGAGTAATATAAAATAACAGTCGTTCTGGAAAATCTGGGGCAAAGGTTCATCGTTGGCATCCAGGGAGTGTGTGTGCAAAATTTGGCACCGACCGGGTTAACAGTGCCGGAGATTAGCTGGTAACAGACGGATGGACGCATACACACACTCACACATGGACGGACTCACACACACACACACACACACACACACACACACACACACACACACACACACACACACACACACACACACACACACACACACACATGCACACACATGCACCTCACAGCCTTGTGCTGAACTTTCCCTCCCAGTCCCCACTGTTTAATTTCTGTCAGACTTAATGTACTTAATGGCCCCCGCACATCGATCTTTCAGTGCCAGCAGTGCCATTGCTCCCTACATTCACAGAATTAATAGAACAATTAATTCTGTGAATGTAGATCCACTGCAGTTTGCAAACCTCAGCTTAGACTTTAGACTTTTCATTAATTGATTGAATACTTCATTGCGACTGTAGGTCGTAGATTACTATGAAAACCTGCAAAATCTGTCCGTCAGTCAGGTCACGCCTCCATATATGTCAGTCCATTACACCTCGTGACATCACATCATACCCAAAGTTTTTAGTGCAGCCGTGCCCTGCAGCTGGCGAAAATTAGAGGCCCGAAAATTAAGGTCCGGCCCTACCTGGGCCCTCATCAAACCCTGTACACTCAAAACACTGCCCCCGCTGCCACCCTTAGATCTCCATATATGGAGCTGACCTGTTCTGACATTCCATATGTTGATCTAACCTCATCAAACCCTGTACACTCAAGACACGCTCCATATATGGCCAGTACAGAATTCATTCCATATGTTGATCTGACCCCCAAAGGCAAAGCGCCAGTGCTCGCCCAGCAGTCTGCCGTCACCCAGGCGGATGCGTGCATGCCTGGGTGCACGTCTGGGTGCACACTGAGGGCGTTACTGTTACTGGTTAGGCAAATATGTAAACAGTACAGAGTACGGTCAAATGAATGCTTAGTCGTAAAGATAGCACCGAAAAAAGTTTCCATTCAGGTATTCAATTCATAATCATGACATGAAAAATAACAACAAAATTCAAATCATCACAAAAAATAATAAAAAAGACAGTTTGGGAAAAAAGGAAGGGGTTATAAAGAGGTGGCGGGTAGTCACTTGACTAAGGGAGGAGCAATCATTTCTTCTCCCTTTGGCCTGCTGAAAGGTGGATTTTCAGGCCTGTTTTAAAGGAAGCCAGTGATTTGCATTTTTGGAGGGAAGGGGTCAGGGCATTCCACACTTGGGTGGCAGTGCTGTAGAAGGAGAATGTACCCATGTTTGTTCACTTTGTTGAGAACATGACAGACAGCCATACACAATCAGGCCTGTACAGTCAGTGAGTCCTATTTGTAAGGCGGTTATGGCTGCAGTGCAGGGATCATGTTTTTCTGCAGTGTTGTTTACTTGCACCCAGAGGTCAGTAGGGTGAGGTCGGTGGTAATTGTGTGACATGATGTTGTGTGATGTCCTTTTCTATTGAAGTTTCGATGTATTGTTTAGCTCTTCCAGGTTGGGTGTATGGGAGAACAATTAACTTGGCAGCGGTGTTATTGATGCGTGTGAAATTGTCCTGCTAGTAACATATCTTAAAGAAGTAGGTGGAAAAGTACAGTATATAGGCTAATTAGGCTGAATAATGCTCTGGTACAACAATAGGAGGAGATGTGGGCCGGGCAATTTAAGCGTGCGGATGACTGTTTGGTTATTGAGGAGAATGCAGTTCTGCTGAGGTGAGCTGGGACCAATATTTGGGACCAATTATTTCCTTTGTCGTGCTGACTTTGAGGTGAAGATGGTTATCCTCACACCAAATGTGCAACTGTGTTTTGATAGTCTAGGGCAGAGAGTGGTTGTCTGAGAGTAGGGCAATAGTTGTATCAGTATTTGAGGTATTAAGTAGGCCTAGTGATGGTTGATGGACTCTATAGTCATTAAAGTGTGCACAGGATTAGAGAATCAGCTTTTTTGTCACATCACAAGTTTACAGGTGCATGCCAGTGCCCGTATTTCAAGCATTTTTACATATGTTGTGTTAGAGCCACTGCAGACGTGATGTTGTGTCCAGGATGTATAAAGCTAGATGTGGGAGTCAGAGTAACTTGTCTCTTTTCACCAGAGAGGATAAGTCAACCGCGACCATTAATTGGTTCATGAGTTAGGGGCCGTGGAGTTGTTTGGACCAAAAACACAGCCTGGGAAAATAAATCTGAAATAAATCAATTTTTCTGAATCAGATATGGGCCGGCGGAGATTTTTTTATCCCACTTATGGTTCCTGCCAGTTGTATGTGTCTCATGATGTGTCTCCTACCAACCAAGGATCATTCAGATGGTGGCGACAAGCGCCCTCTAGTGTTTAACACTGAAAACGCAAAATCTTGTCTTTCTGGCTTTGGTAGCCAGGACTTGGCAAAAAAGACAGAATTTCTCAAGTTTTGTGCAAGCTCCATTGTTTTGTTATTTCTAGAAAGAGAAAGAAAAAGAAGAGGGGGGGATGGCGAGCAGCGACAAGAAAGAAAAATCAAACTTAGAGAGAGGCCTAATTATAACATTTGTGCTGCCTACCGTATGTATCTGTGTCATATAAGGTATATTGAAGCTGGAAATAATGAATGAAAACATTTTTTCAAAGAAAATAATGTTTTAACAATCTGAAACCAATCAACAAATCCCATAGAAGTGATGGCACTCAAAGTACAACTCTATGTGTTGTAAAAATGCAGTTGAAAAAGCTGATCACACATTGACCATGCAGTTTGTGTGCCTCAGATTGCATAGTGAGGAAATATCGACTCGGTACACGTACTACTCTTGCCAGCCTCTTCTACTTAGAAAAAAATCACTGAATGACCTCTTGTGCTGCATACCCAGACTGACGCATCATTGCATAATTGACCAAAAAAAGCACATATTTTACATGGTCACTGACCTACTGGCAACCAAAGATAACAACAATCCTTTGGCTTTGACCTTATACAACATTTATATTTACTCTATTCAATACCATCCCATTCAGTAAAACTAGCTCATATGGCCTGCTGCACTAATGCACTGTAGGACTATCACCTACTTTAATTTGTTAAATATTCTCTCCCTGACTGTACATGGCGAATGTACTGTATGATACATCATACATGTATACACAGCGATGCTGCGTTTATATACAGTATATGGTATTGTATGCGATTTGTTTTGTCTTGTTACTGTCAATATATTATTATCTGCTGTCAGCCATACAGATTGTTGCAGAGTTACTGTACTTTAGTGAGTAAAATGATTCTGACTGAGACCTCACTCAAATGGGGAAAGGAGTTAAGTGCCACATCATTAGCAAGTGATCTGCATTACTCTGAAGCAACCTTGGGTCAAGTATCTAGGACACAAGATACCACCTTTATTGATCCTGCAGGGGAAATTCAGGTGCCAAAGACAGTTTCAGTTTATTTTTCAGTTTATTTTATTTATAGTACAAAATCACCCCAGGGGGTCTCTGTGCACTTTACAGCATTAATACATCAAAAAACAAATCAAACACACAAAGCATAGCAATAAAAACATAGTAAAACATGGTAAAATGTGCATAGCTGTATGAATCATACTGATTAAAACTAAGCGGAACCGTAGTGTATAGAAAAAAGGTGTGTTTTTAGCCTTGACTTAAATATGTCCAGGGAGTGTGCATTTCTGACATCCTGAGGGAGAGCGTTCCAGAGACAGGGGGCACGATGTGTGAAAGCTCTGCCCCCAACCGTTATTTTATTGTGTGTTGTGACTGTGAGTTTTCCAGCATCCTGAGAGCGTAGTGGTCTTGGAGGGATGTATATATTTATTAAACTGGACATGTAAGGTGGTGCGAGTCCATTTAAGGTTTTATAGGTCAGGAGGAGTATCTTGAATCTATGGGTAGCCAGTGTAGTTCTATTAGTGTTGGTGTGATGTGGTCAAATTTCTTTTTTCTGGTGAGTACTCTAACTGCTGCGTTTTGTACTAATCTGAGACCATTTGTTGCTGTTGATGGTAAACCGGAGAAGAGGGCATTGCAGTAATCTATTCTTGAGGTGATGAAGGCGTGGACCAGGGTTTCGGCGTCGGGAAGTGAGAGTATTGGACGGATTCTAGCAACGTTGCGCAGATGGAAGAAGGCAGATTTTGTAATGCTTTTTATGTGGTGTGTGAAAGATAAAGATGTGTCAAAAATGACTCCTAGATTTCGGACTGTTGGTTTGTGGGTTATTGGGCAGCCATCGAGGTTAAGGGTTATGTTATTGAACAGATGAGTATGTTTGGCTGGACCGACTAGTAGCATCTCTGATTTGGCAGAGTTCAGGAGTAGGAAGGAGCTGTTCATCCATTTCTTGACCTCGGCTAGACAGATTTCAAGTTTGTGAATGTTGGATGGGTCAGTTGCTGTGACCCATCCAACATTCACAAACTTGAAATCTGTCTAGCCAGAAACAGCAGTTAGGATACACAAAGGTACAGTAGACACAGCATGATGGAGAAGAGGAGAAATTAAATAGCGCAGCCATTTTTCATTCAAAGCCAAGAGACATAGAAAGTGTCTCTGTAGCTCTGTAACTAACTAACTAACTAACTAACTAACTAACTAACTAACTGACTGACTGACTGACTGACTGACTGACTGACTGACTGACTGACTGACTGACTGACTGACTGACTGACTGACTGACTGACTGACTGACTAACTAACTAACTAACTGACTAACTAACTACTAAATAAATCAGGCTATGTCTTACTGTAAGACTTGATTAGGCTCTGTCTATATGGTGAAACACAGTGACAAAGGTGACCCGAGGTTACCAGTGGTTGAATGTCAAAGCTGAATTACCCAAGCTAAGTCTCACACATCCAAAAGAACCTCTTGAAAGCAGATACTGGCCCATGCTCTTCTTCAGACTGAATATTATAAAACATGACCAAGACACCATCATTGCCAGCCATCCCCAGTTCCAGCTTGCTGATGCATATGTCCCTAACGATGACATCAGGGAACGACAGTTTGCTTTGAGGCAGGATTCCAGAGAAGAAGGGAAGATATAACCTCATTGTCAGCTCTGTAGCAGTGGCCGGCAAACTGTGTTCTTCTGGATCGGTCTAGTGAAGAAACACAGGGAAGGTTGCCGTATATTAGATTAGTCGATGGGTGGCTCTTCCAAGAGAGATTTTGCACTCTCATTAGAATGCGGGTGTAAGTGCCATCCAACCGTTTCTCTAATTTCTTTGAAAGTGTCCATGTCTCGGAGCCATAGAGTAGAATCGGCTCGACAGTCGTCCTAAATATCTTTACTTTGAACATCTTACTAAGCTGGGATGACCAGATCTTATGCATGTCATTGCAGGCTGACCAGGCCTTCCTAGTTTGAAAGTCTTTTTGGGAAGAAGATATACATGATGCAAATACAAGTCATCAACCTGTTTCAGAGGAGTGTTGTTAAGTATATTGATAAGGGCTACCAACTAAACCCTAGGAGAAGCTCTCGTCATCCTGCTAAATACCTAAATCCTAAGTGCAGAAGGTCATGTGATTAACACACTGATGGAACGGTGTGTAGAAAATAGAAATACATCTATATTAATTAAAGTCAATCAAACAAACATGTAAAAATTCTAATTTAAAACTAGAACACAGAGTACCTCTAAGTGTACCTCAGTTTTTGTTAACTAATAAGAGTTGTGTAAAGGGAGAGTACAGTGTGCACCTACTTCTATTTCTATTTCTGTCACAGCTGACATTATACCTTAAACATGAGATCTAGAAATGTCATATCTCTATGAGATATGATGAATATTAGTTGTAAAGGGATAATGTGTCATAAATGTAATGAACTACTTAACATTGTTGAGGCTTTACTCCATAAGAGAAAGAACAATCCTGGACTGTGGGAGTGGGTTGACCCAAGGTCATATTCACTCTAGTTTCTATGGACAACCAAAAACAAATAAAAAAAATTCAAGGATTTGAACACATATACTGTGCTGTAATTTAGGATTACAACCTGTTGTTTTTATTTTTATTGTATTTTATCTTATGTTATTAATAGTGGCATTTTTCGTTTATACTCAAGAGCCATATCACATGAAGCTGGCCCTATAGTGTTCTGTGACGCACAGTACAGTTCGTACTTTAACTGATATCGCTTGTGGTTGTTCTGTAAACGACCTTGGTTGACTTGTTGTTTTGGGTTGCTGGTAGCATCATGACCTTATGTCCTTTTGATAATGCTAGATCTGCTTGGTCTAAACTGGAGGTGGTGCATGGGGACATAAATATGCATTAAAAGAAAGCATTTTAATGATTATTACTAGATAATTAACACCAGGGTTTGTTTGGCATTAAATGGTATTTAAATTTGCAAATGAAAACCACATTCGAGTGTGTTGTCAAACTACTCATTTGTCAAAGTTTCCCAATGTCTATTTAAGCAGACTTTCATTCACTCTTACATGCTCATGGTTACGTGAGAGAGA